>NC_052115.1:148014-168334 GCF_012273895.1 Zerene cesonia | reverse complement strand
GGCGCGAGCGGCGCGGTGAGCATCCCCGCGTCGGAGTGCGAGATCTTCGCGACGCTGAGCCGCGTGGACCCGGCGGCGGCGCAGCGCTACATGCTGGACGCGATAGCGCGCGCGATGGCGGGCGGCTGCACGAGCACGACGGCCAGCGGCGCGCGCCCGCGCAGCTCCACGCTGGACCCCAACGCGCCGGAGTACCGCGCCGCGGGCTCGCCCGCCGCCCCCGGCATGCGCCCCCCGCCCGGCTTTGAAAAGAAATGACCCATTCGGTGTATTTAGTGCGCTGGTAGTTTCTTTGCACCCTAAAAACTATTTCTTTAATTTTTAAATACATATAATAATAATAATAATAATAAAAATTCTTTATTGTACAAGAACTTTGACAATCCCTACTAATATTATAAATGCGAAAGTAACTCTGTCTGTCTGTCTGTCTGTTACGCTTTCACGCCTAAACCACTGAACCAATTTTGATGTAATTTAGTATGGAGGTAGAACTGAACTCGGGAAAGGACACAGGATGATTTTTATCGCGAAAAAAAGGGTAGAAGGAGTTGAAATAGGGAGATGAAAGCGATATAACCGAATTTCATGCGGGCGAAGCCGCGGGCGGAAAGCTAGTAAAATATAAATATAATATATACCTGATACGTGATGTTTTCGGCCGTCTTGCGTATGTTAACTTTTTAACTAGTATCTTACGTGACTGACTGTGCAACGACTAAAATGAGTATGTTGATTTAGATGACAATGAACAGCGCTAACGGAACAAGATAATCTGATTATTTTTTAAGAACATTACATGAAAATCTAACTCGAACACAAGCGATACACTTAACACTTGTATAGTTATTAACTAATACACAATAAATGAAAGAGACCGGCAGTTAACGATTTTTGTGATTTATATTTTGTAATCTAGCATTAAGTGTTACGTTTATAAACAGTCATTTATGTTTTTGCAGTTTTCCTTTTAGTAGTTATATTTATGATAGTACATTTATTATAGTTTATGCTAATGCAAGTATTACATTACTTAAATATTCGACTAATTCGTTATATTCATCTATTTTTGTTACCTATTGTATGTATTAAGATTGACTTTTTTATCGATTTATTTCGTAACTAGACATTGACTCTTAAACAATTCATTTATAATATGTCTCGCCCACCGAACTTTCATAAAGTTTTAAGTTCCTCCTAATCCTAAATCGTAGCTCTACCGTTATTTTGACTTATGTCGACGCTTGCAATACATAAAATGTTCGTCAAGTGATATTGTTTGATAAACTTAGTACTACAGGGTACATATTATGTAAGTTAAGACTCTGTGATATGAGCTTACAATGTTGTTACACAATAGCTATTTGCTATATCCATACTTTAAATAATAAAATATGAAAAATAAACATTTTATTTATTTTTTCTTACCCTAACCTCTAATTGAATAACATAGATGAAACTTTTGGGAAAAAATAGATTAATGAATGACAGGAAGTTGAAAGAGGATTAATTAAATTGCATTGTTGTTGTGCAGTTTAACGAGATTGCAATTTTACTCGATCTGTGTAAATTTGCAATTGTGACGCCGTCGATCTTAATTGTACACTTCCTCTGGCAGTGGCGTAGATTACTGTATCACAACTAAGTGTGGTTTAGAGGTGCAGGGGGTGGGGAGATTTATAAGTATTTAAAGTGTGGTACTTTGTGTGTTCATGAAATTTATAGACTTTTTAGGTGGTAAATCTAATTAATACTGTATGGAAACTACTACACACATACACACAATTTCGTACATTCCACACAACTATTAATACGTAGTTAGTTATAAACGGTTTATTTAAATGAATTTTCATATATCTACTTAAAATACTTAAGTAAGGAAGAGCTAATTGGGACTTCCAGTGAAAGCATGTTTCATTTTGGATCATCGATTTAAAAAGTCTGCCAAAAGAGGAAAGAATAAAAATCGGCCTATAGTTCTCCAAAATCGCCTTGTTTGTAGATCGGTTCGATGTAAGCAGTTTTCCATTTAGTTGGAAATACACCTCGAATCAAGTGAGGGTTAACCATTACTATTTACTGGAAAAAACAGCAATGCGGTCTACGCCTGAAAATTTTAATAAGATATATATACATTTTTAATACACATTGTGTGAAATTTCATTTAATTGGTCATCTCAATTAGTCTTAAACTGTTTTTATATCCTTGTTATTTGATATTATTATAAGTAATGGAATGATTGTCAAAGTCGTGGCATGAATGGATGTTTTAAACAAACATTTTATATTTGAACTAAAAACTCTAAAAGTAAACTAAAATAAATAATCACTGAAATCCTCAATAATTATGTAGCTATGGATTTTATTATAACCAATTTTCCTTTCGATTTTCGCGTTGAATGTTGACACATTTATCTGTATCCTTAACATTAATTTTATAGGGTGTAAACCTTGGTTTATAACTGTCTCGTTTATAAATGTCTATGATTTGTATGAATAAAAAAAATATGATAACAAACATGGCGTGCTAGCAGTGCGTCATTTAATTCTGTTTACAAATTATTAATTTATCGTTTATCTTTGATTAAATATATGATGTGTTTATATAGAGAGGAACGAAAGATCAGTGTCGCTCCTAAAATGTACAGGAGCTCGGCCATCAGTTTAATGAGAGTGTAGCGAGTGCTTAACGGCGAGCGTGATAACAGGAGGGGCCGGGGCGGCGGCGCTCGGCGGTAGCTGCGTGGGCGGGTGATATGCAAGCGGCGCCGACGCGCTACGTGTCCGCGAGCGAGTTGTATTCGACAGACGAAGTGGAGCTGCTGCTGGAGGAAATCAGGGAGCTGGAGCCGACGAGCTGCAGAGGGGAGGACGTGCAAGACTTCGAGATCGCGGGCAGCGGGTGCGCGGGCGCGGGCGGCCGCTCGCCCGCCGCCACCGACCTCACGGACCACTCGTGGGATTCACACGCGCACTACTCGCGCGTGCCTCCGCCCCGGCCGCAGGCCCTCGCCCCTCTCTACTGCCGTCTCTCCTACCTCTTAACGCCTTTCGGATCTCTTACTTTTCTGCTAGTTGTAAGTATACTTACGTTTTCAAATATTTTTTGTCATACCTGCACATATAGATACTGAATGTCAATTTCCATTAATATTTAAAAATACCAGCATTAGAATAGATGCAGATTCTCATAAAAATGCTTTACATATTCATTTAATGGTAGCTAAAGTAGAATAAGGAATTTCTATTACAAAGTTTGTCATTATCAAGTCATGGTATATATTAGGGTCCGAGGAAGTATTATATCAATGGTTGAGTACATATATGAATTGAATATGTTGTATCTAAAATATATCTAATGTATTTCATAAGCACTGCAGTAATTATTCTAAAACCTAATAAGAGGATTTCATTGTTTTTATTATGCGATGTACTGAGTTCATTATCCCCATGACCACACTTGCTGTAAAGAGTTTGAAATATCAGGTTAAATAATATATTTAATTAATTGTGCTTAAAATCTATTAAAAAGTCTAAAGTCTTTAATTTCTTAATGTATAGTACCTACTCGCTTAAAATCAAACACAACAAAATACTAATTATCATTATCAGCCCATATTTGTTCCTACTGCTGGGATACAGGCCTTCTATGAGGGTTCAGGCCAGAAGTCACAATGTTTTTCCTCTGTTTGAGCAGTGGTGCTGTTTCATATGTGCAGATAAATTGAAAAATCAATTTATTTCTTGCATGCTCACCTGATCTCAAACCCAGACTTGTTGATTTTAAGTCTAAGGTCCTCACAACTGAGCCACCACTAAATATCTGTTGATATTTGTAATGAAAATCATACATTATCAAAACCCTGATATTTATTATGCTATCTACTAAAAACGAGTGATAAAGGATGAAATCTGGCTGACTGTCATTGTGACTTGGGTACTATGCAAGAAATATAAAATATCTCATAGTACTAAAAGTAAACACAGAAATGCTGGTATTCATTTCTAGCATATTGAATAGAATATCCCTATACTCTCATTAGCTCTAATTAGAAAAAATTCTATAGAGATTCATTATACTAAAAAAAACTGCACGCAATTAAAACTCACTAGAATTTTTCTCTTTAAATGCAAGCATCTACTAATTATTTTGTTTTGTTTCTGTATATAATTTTAAATTATCAATGTTCATTTTTATGCTAAAAGGTTATGTACAAAATGTACCCCATTATAGAATTATAACTGATTTTGGTAGTGACATTACATGCACTATATAGAACAGTGTAATTTCATCAAAATCAGTTCAACAAATTAGCATCAATATCTTAATCAAAAGGTTTAATTTGTTGAGAATTCGTGCCTTCCTCACTATTGTTTCATTAATTGATGTTAAAAAAAACAGCCATTTCTTAGATTTTTTGAATGCTGAATTCAAGATATTTTTTATTCTCATATAGAAAGTTTTCTATTTAATACATGTAATGATGTAATAGCCAGTATTTATGCCTGCAAATCAGATTAGTTTAAAAACATTTTTTTTTTATCTGCAATCAGCAATATTCGCTATAAGTGGATGTGTTGCCTGGCAAAGTATGACACATAGAGTGAGCTCTCATAGACTCGGAAAGATTTCTTTTCATACATGTAATGGATGATGATGGAATGATCCGTTTCATGAATTTTCTTAAGCTAATATAAAATTTGAATCATAAAATTTGTAGTATATCGAGTGCCAATAAGCACATAATATGGTTCCAGCTGTGCACGCTGTGCGCGTGCGCGTGCACGTGGGCGGCGGTGGGGCTGCGCGGCGCGGCGGCCACACGCCCGCTGCTGTTCGGCGCGCTCACCTCGCTGATGGCGCACGGCCTGCTGCTCACACTGCACATCAGTCGGCTGGTCGCACTCTTCCCCATGGACTTTACCAAATGGGTGTGTGTGCTTGTATTTGTGACTGGCTTTCCAACTGGGACTACAAGTACACAATTTGTTGGTTTTTCGAAGAGGCAGTATGACGTTTTTTGCGACTTTTGATGCGTTTATCTAAAATTCTGTACAAAACCTCATTAAGAACCTCTATAAATACCTATGCATGTCAACGTATTTAACGATATATTCGCGATTTTTTTCCTCGGCTTCTTTAAATAAAATGTTGCAAAATAATTTAAAGATTTTTGAACTCACTTTTGTTAAGTTAAATTAGAACAAAAAAAAAGATATAATGTAAAATTGAAAAGGATTAATGTTATTTTTTGACAAAAGAATATGATGTTGAAAAAGTTGACATTCAGATAATCATCATCAAAAAAAGACATCAGAATAATACTTTTTTTTTGTCTTTTTTCAATATTATTTTTTTTCCTTTAAACTTAACATTAATAGGAATCCCTTTCTGTTATCAAGTAGCCATAGATAGGGGTGCAGTCCTTGTGATCAAGTAAATTGGCGCCTGAGTATAAAAACAGAGCTTTCACAAGTGTGTGTGCACACGTTACAGAGCGGTTGGCTGGGCGTGTGGAGCGCGGCGTGGCTGCTGAGCGGCGCGGCCGTGCTGCTGGCGGCGCCCAAGCCGCTCGCCGACGGGCCGCAGCGCGCGCCGCCCTCCGCCGCGCTGCTCTACGCCACTGCGGTACGTGTGGGTTGCTACTAATGTTTCGTTATTCAATATCACGGTAGAATGGGACATTATCGTATTTCCCGACACTAATTGTAAATACACGTAAATAACAAATTTTGAGTATAACTTTGAGAGGTTGTTGAACAGAAATAGTATTATGTTATCTATTGGCAGCATTTAAAAATGTGATGATGATACATTGCAGGGTGTCGGCGTGTGCGGGTCGGCGCTGGGGCTGGCGCTGGCGCTGGTGGCGGCGCGCGGCGGGTGCGTGCGGCGCGGCGGGCGGCCCCGCGCCCCCCGCGCCCCCCGCGCGGCGCCCTCCGCCGCCGCCGCCGCCGCCTACCGCGCCGTGCCGCAGCCCTCCACCTCGCGGGACGACCCCTTATAGTGACACACCGACTTCTAAACGCGACATCGCGTGACGTGACGTGACTGTGATCAGTGATGTGTAGTGCAGTGCCAGTGGGAAGTGTTTAGGGTTACATAGTATTGGCGAGGTGGATTGTAGGTGAGTGAGGATCGGTTCTATTGGCACACGTCATATTTTATTGAATCTCTTTTATGGTCTCTGTTTAGTCTATTTATGATCTCAATTAGGTATTTTAAGTATTTGTAATTTTGATATAATGTTATATCAATGTTCGGTACTAATTGGGGGAAGAGGAAATCAATAGATATTATACCATTTTGTTGGATGTTTAAAAATGAGCATTATGGTACAAATATTTTACTGCATAATAACAAACACTTCCCACTTGTACAATATTGGAACACCCCATTCCCCATGCGATGACTAGAGATTTTCCACATTCCTGCGGAGATGCCTGATTAAGGGCGCCAGTCCGCCATCCCCTGCACTTTGGCACAAAACCAGGAAGTTTTTGAGGCTATCGGCAGCCACTCCCTAATTTTTATATATTTTATAGAAGTTAGAGTTTTATAGTTGAGGAAGAGATTCCCGAGTGATAACATTAGAATTGATCTCCCATGTATAGTATGTTAAGGTTTAATTTAGTTTAGTCGTATAGGACCAGCGATGCGCACTGATAATGTTTCATTTCCAGGACCAAAATTGTTTGGTTGGTACGACATAGGAGAAGTTTTGTAATGCCACCTGTATCTGTAAATTAATTACTTTTTCTTTAGTTATCTACAACATTGCATTTCGTCATATTTGTATGAAACTAAGTTAACTTTTAATTGAGATCAATAACAGATACAAGTGTGTAGGTTTGGAGCAAAGGTGATAGTTTGCTAAATGGAGGTCGTCTAAAACTGCCACTAGATTTTCGCCTATGAGCTCACGTCCATTGTTTTTCTAGTCTATTGATCTCAGTGTGGTCGTAGTGTAATGAGACAAGGATGTGTACTTGTTGATTTTGGTGTCTAATATTAACATTTGTGATGTTGATTACTTTTTGGTGTGTGAAAAGCTTGTTTCTTGTTGGTCACTGCTTTCCATTTTAATAATAGTAATAAGGCATGCTGCCATGGAGATAGTCAATGAGTAAAATTAAAGAGTTTTTAATTTGTATCATTGCAAGCACATTATTTTTACTTACATTGCAATTTTTATGCATGTAACTTTATTGAAGATCTCATTTTACTGTTCTTTTGATTTAAGCTTATTTTTGAATTAATTTATTATTGTATTAATTTAAAACAAGTCTGATTTTGATGCTAGTCCATATTGTGTAGGTATAATCTATTTATTTACTGTAAGCATTTTACATAGTACTTTGCACAAATTAGATTATTGTGTCTGTATTTTACATGCTTTCCTTTCCCGACATATATTACCCCTCCCGAGAAATGCAAAAAAGTACCATGTGTGATGATAGACATAATTTTCCATTTTGACTCATCACAAGTAATGTACAAATGAGCAATGCGATAAAAAAGCAATGAACCTGCAAGTTTAAACAGTATGACCTAAGGTTTATACTCTGTAATGATGATCTGGCAGTTATCAAGATTCTATTTCTTGTAAAAACTTATCTCACTTGGTACTGTTTTGCAGACAGCATTGTAGTGTTAGTGCATAATGTATATTTATTGAGGTATGTACACATGTATCCAAAGGGTAATTTTTAGTTAGGTGACATTGCGTTAATTGTAACATTGTGTAGACTCTTTATAATGTGCATTTAATCGGAAAGGAATGTTTTCTTGCTTTATGTCAGAACTTGTAAGCCCCAACTTTGAATTGTTTAAATTCAAGAATAATTGACCGAAGAGCTTCCTTTTAAATAATCAATAACACAAGTACTGTGTTTTCTTAGCAACAATAATTGTAGAAGATATATTTCTATTAACCAATAGTCAATGCATTGTAGTGTAACATGAAACATTCAGTTCTGACACAGAGCAAAATAAATGAGTATTAAACATTATGTTACGTGTAATTCTTGTGTCGTCTCGACACTAGCCGCGATGGCGGCGAAATTAGCGTAAGATCCGATAAACATAAGTATTGTTATAGAGATAATTTTGTACTGTCTTTCTGTCGTACTCGCGCCATGAGCTTAGAACGTTTCTACTGACGATTTGACGTTGTGGCCCTGGTGCTATCTGTGTATACACAAAAATAATGGAAATTTTAATTTCTTTTGTTGTATGACGTAATTTTGAGGTTTTTTAATTGCGGATAGAATGGGTCTAAATATAATAATTTGGCTATCGAAACAATTCTGTTTAGTTCATACCTTAAATTAATTTCCTTATATTTAATATAATCAAATTGTTTTCAATAAAATATATGGTGATGTTAGTGGCAAATGGCTCCAGGGCTACGTGCGGTGAAGGAAATACTCTTGGAAATAGTAAAACAACTTTGGTAATTATTAAATTATCTAATCTTATGTATAACTAATAATTGTAATCAATAATGTAATTCCAGTGAAAGCATTATTTTTATATTGTAGTGTACATATCACGAGTTTTTTAACTTCATACACAAAGTTTTTAGTTACTTCGTATTAATATATTTATTGTCTAGTCACGTTTTAGCCCTTTATTATGTAACACTTGTTATTGTACACCTTTGACGGTTCTAGCGATACTTTTCTGCGGTCTTATAGTTTGGCTTGTGGGCCAGCTGCTACAGCAAAGCTCGTAGTCTGTATGGAACATTATCACAAAGAGATATTATAATGTGTTTGATGTTTGCATATCTGCGAATTGTGTGATAACTGCTTTACGCTTGCTCCGGATTAATTAAGCTTTGTTATAATTTTATAACAGAGCATAGTATTTGTAAGCTGAATAGCTGATTACTTGCAAAGTTAACACTAAGTTTTCATTTTCCGTGTGACCATTTTTTATGACTTTGTTGTGCAAGTGCTTGAAAATCCATATTTTGAAGGTATATTGTGTCAACACGACTCTGCCCTCAAAATAAATGGCATATTTGTAAACGGCCGCTGTCTGTTGGAATGAATTCTTTAGCTTTCTTCTGTATGATAGATGCGGCTCTGGCCCTTTGTCTTATTAAGATACTGTACCCAAATACTGCCTGCGCGTACGCACTAATACAGTTTGCCATCTACTTTTAACTTATACTATTCTTTACAAGTATGTTTACGGGAATTGTCACAGACCGCAGGATTTATGTTATTTATGAAATAATTATGCAGCTTCAGTCCTCTTGCCTTATGTAAAGCGTAAAAGTTGTTTTACGATATTAAAATTGACGAACGTAATGTGTGGACTTGACAAATTTGTGCGAGTATCGTTTACTTTTAACTTTTAATGGTAATACATAATATATTATATGGTTTTTATACTAGTGTGGGTTTTATTTTGAGTACATACGACGTACCCTAATCTTTATTACCGTAAAGAATCAGCGCCTAATTATAGTATTTTAAGGAAAGGGTAGTCGAAGCTTTGTATTGCTTCGAAACGAGCGAATTCGTCTTAAGTTATATAATACAGTTTACAACTTTAATAGGACGACTTAAGAATTACATACTTTCCCAATTACTATTACATAAATAAATAGTCAAAAGTCAATAACCAGTTTCATTCCAGTAAAAGCATTGCTACATTATCTACGATCATTGAAAGATTATCAAACACTTCAATTGAAGCCGAGTACACTAATTGGTACACTCTTAATGTCTTTTATATCAATAATGCTCACTAGATCTTATCGCCTTATCTCGATTGATTTTAAACGAAGCTCGATATTGTAGCATTTTTTTTTTAAACATCATACCGGCACTGTAGGTGAAGTTTTGAAAATGTAAAATGAACGGAACACGCAGCGCGTCTCGCGTGACACCGTGGGATACAGAAAGCGCAATACTGAAACAGTATTACCACGAAAATGTGTTGTTTATGTCTGCGGAGGGGGTGTTGAAAGTTGCGTCTGTTGTAAGTATATCATTATGTTATTCACGAAGCTACAACTAGAATGATAATGTCGAGCGATCTCTTGTAATTGAGTTCCTATAGGGTCGTGTATACGTAAAACTAGGAAGTATCTAGTTGTTAAACTAGATACTTCCTAGTTTTACATAAAGAAATCTAATTGAATGGAAATAATTAGCAGTAGTCTTAATCGGTAGGCAACTGTCACTCTGACCTGGGTCACTCACATGCGTACAAGCATTGATACCATTCAATATAAGAATATTACAATATAGTAAATGTAAGAATACTAGCTGCGCCTCGCGGTTTTACCCGCGTAAGTCTGTATCCCGTAGGAATATCGTGATAAAAAGTTGCCTATATTATTCCATTGTTATTCCAGTTGTCTAGCCATCTACGTACCAAATTTCATTGCAATGGGTTCAGTAGTTTTTGTGTGAAAGAGTAACAAACATACACATACACATACTTCCATCCTCACAAACTTATTTCGCATTTATAATATTAGTAGGATTGACTCCCATGCAATGACATTTGAAAATGACTTACACTTGTGGGTTTCGGCATTCTTGCGATAGTTTGTGACCGATGTGAGTCGAGAATTTTAAAATATAAAATAATAATAGAATATAAAAGACGATTATATTATAAAACTAGAAAAACTCGTATAGATCCTATGTCTAATATCTGCCGTGCTGCATTTAACGGGCGGGGGATGCGCGGGCGCCCCGCGGCTTGTGTCGGCGGCCGCCGTCGTGGCGCTCGTGTCGGCGGCCGCGCTCGCTTGCCTTTTCAGCGGATCTGCCTTATCCATTACTAATTATGCACCAACGGCATGGTTGTTTACTGTAAGTATAGTAAGGCCAAACTAAACGAAGCTGTGGCTACACAAGCTTCTTTTCAGTGATGCACATTTCAACACACACTCGATTGATGTAGTTTTTTAGTTTCATATTTTCTGACGCAATAGGCAAACCACTGCAGCAACCTGGTCTATGCGCCTCGGTTTTTGTAGCTTGAAACACGCGCGGCGATTTAAGTTGCTTATATGTTTATAACCACTGTTTTATCTCAGGTTATTTGAAAGCTACATACAAGATTCTGAAAATAAATTCGGTACTTAAGAATATCACCCCAGGTCGGCTATGCGCCCTGTCTGTATACCAAATTTCATGAAAATGCGTTCTGTAGATTCAGAGTGATTGACGAACAAACATCCAAACAAACTTTCACATCTATAATATTAGTCTGATAGTACATGTCGGAGGTCAGACGGAAGGGTGTGAATATCGGTTAGCGCATTCACAGAGGTACTACCTTTGCGAATTTTTATGGGCGGTGGTGATCGCGTACCATCAGGCGAACCACCAGCTCAGCTGTCCGCTATGACATAAAAAAAAAAAGTTACATATTAATTGTGTAGTTTAAAATATTTATCTAGTAATATTAACTTTCCAATTCATATATACGTACCTACCTAGCTCTATTTAATAACCGCAATGTTGGCCTGTGAATATTTACAGTACCGCGTAATTGTGCAAATATTTTATTTAAAATTAAATAAAATATTTGACAACCGCCGTTGTTCCATTGGCTGATTACGGTATGAGATGCGTGACCTTAATAACATTTGGTACGTTGCATTTTTCCGTGTACTAGCATGCCTCGCTCCGCTTGAGTAGAATTTAAATTTTACAATGATTTTGCGTATCGTTTATCATCTTGCATCAAGTGGAGAAAAACAACAAACCATGAAAATTTGTTCAGCCGTTGCTGAAGGCATTATTCATAAGTCTTATTAGTTAAACACTAACACAACTTTATTTTACATATTTCACTGAACTCCACCTTAGCGGCTGGACCGATTTTAATGTTTTATGATAGGCTGCGAGCAAAAGACTAGTTGAGCATACTGCTAGGCCACTCTCACCTAGCGAAATAGATAATACTTGCCTTTTCTCTACCAACATAGTTAAAATTATACCTATACATAAAAAATTTCGAGGGAATAGTAACAAACATAGCAACACCAGAATTTAATCTATACTAATATTATAAAGCTGAAAAGTTTGTTTGTATGATTTTTGAACGCACTAATCTCAGGAACTACTGGTCCGAATTGAAAAATTATTTCAGTGTTAGATAGCCCATTTATTGAAGAAGGCTATAGGCTATATATGTACCACGGACAAAGCCGGGGCGGACCGCGTGTATTTAATAATACTAATGAGTAATGTATCTTTTCAGTGATAAAAGAGAGAGGTTTTTAAGAAAAACATGTATCTTTAAAAAGATAGTGACCAAGTTCCTCGTTAATTTTAGTACTGTATAGGTCAGATTAAACAAGTTAAATAGATACCTACTTTGTAAATCTTTATATGTTTAACAATAAAAACTATAAAAAAAATCTTAATTTTTAGTTTAATAACATTTAAATGCTTTATAAATGAGATTTTTTTTAAAGAACAGAAAAAAAATTGTTCACGAGGCGTATTCGAACCTGCGTCTTTATGTCGATCACGTCGTTGCTACGGTTTGGCAAAACGACGCGGGTTCGAATCCCACCTCGTGATAAAAAATATTCTATTTAAAAAAAAATCCCTTTTACCAAAATGTTGTTTAGGTAGGATAATTGAACATACCTATAATATTTAAGCAATCGCATTAGATGCACATATATTGACATACTAAATGATGAAATCTGATAGGATATAATAATATCGACGGTGATCGGCGCAACGCTGCTGGTGACGGGGGTGCTCAGCCTGGTGCTGTGCGAGATGGAGCGCGTTACAGACTACGTGCAGGGGGTAAACTGTTATTCCTAATCAATATTCTTCAATATCAACCTACATTTGCTCCCACTTCGGGAACATAGCTCAGTGCATCTGCGCACGCTACCGGAATTCTGTTTAGGAGAACTTCTAAAGTTGATTTATTTCCCTATTGGAGGTTGGAGTGATGATAATATGCAAATTAATTTAGCTTTTGCTCGCTTATGCGGCGAAGGCCTTAATCACTGCAACCAATGATAAATAATATATATTTTTAATAACAAATGCAGAATCAATGTCAACATCGTGAAGATTAATAATTTTGTAACTGTTGTTTGTTTGTCAATGTGACCTCTCAACAAGTCACTAGCATAGACGATACATTTATACTAGACCATTAGGAAGTCGTTAATTAAATTATAAATGCATCTGCAGCTGCCAGTGTATTATTAAGAAATGCCTATTTATATTCTTTTGGTCTGAGGTAGTAGAATCCTGCAATCCGTATGTGTAAATAGATTCGTAAAATTATGGTACACATAGATTTTCCATATAAAAACCTGATAAGATAAATTTATTCATTTGAAAATTATGCAAGAATGTCTTTAAAAAAGGAATATGCGTAATATATAACGTAGGAGTTTATTAACCCCTATGGCTTGTTTGGTGCGACACGGAATTTTTGTCACAACTGGCCTTCGGAATCACTTTTATGCTCCCAATATTGGGATTTACGTATAAACTTATGCAAGCAATACGGAAATGTGAGCACAAATTGTGCGTCAGTTTACATTCACTGTCCTAATAATAAAATTCTCGAAATAAGAATTTTATGGGTAAACCAAAGAGATTTTAAAGTTCAGTTTATAGTGCTTTGATAAAATAGTATAAATAACTTAAAAAAATGTCATCATTATCAGCCCATATACGTTCCCACTGCACACTGGGACACAGGCCTCCGCAGAGGGTTTTTAAAAAATATAATATCCCCATATATCTACACGTGAGAGCTTGCGCTATTTTTGACTAGCATTAAATTTTCTTATTTAATTTCAGCCGCTAACTATTCTCAATGCGGGGATTGCAACAGCAAGTGCTATTGTAACATATGTGTCAGTGACCAAGAGATGGGATGCAGCAGAACGATCTCGACAGCTTAGGCAGCCTCCCCCCACAGAAGAAGATGTTTGATTTAAGCTGTGCTTAACTTTTTAGCAAATAAATAATTAAGGATTGGCCTATTTCCTTTTCCTCGCCCTTCCCAGTCCATTCCTTCTTTCCAGTCATCAATTCTTTCCTCATACCTTATCCCTTAAAAGCGGGCAGCGGGGTCTGAGCCTCGGCGAATGTTCATGGGCGGTGGTGATCGTTTACCATGAGGCAAACCACCAGCTCAGTTGTCCACTATATATAAAAAAAAAATTAAGGAAGCAGGTACAAATGAAGTTAAGATTATGAGACTTAAGCGCTGACTACTGCGCCACCTAGGCTACTAAAACAGTAGCAATTACAAATGAAGTTGTATTGAATGTTCACTATGTATATATTAGAGTATTTGTATAGAGATGTTACAAGAAAAGGAGATTAAATGAGTGAATAATACCCGCTTTTATTTACAAAACTTTAATAAACTTATATTCGAGTAAAAATAATAACAGTCGATAAAATTATATACATAACCAACACCATATATGTAATATTTGTACCATTAACTACATGCTTCCAAAGTTCTAAAGTAAAGCTGCACAGACTCAATCACACTCTCCGCCTTAGGTTTGGCCGCTACTCCTGCTATTTCTACTCCTAAGTTCTCTATTTTATGTGCCGTTGAGTTGCCAATTGCAAAATGTGGTAATATAGAGAGCTTGTTGTTGAATGTCTGCAGTTGTCTGTAAATATACTCACACCCGGAGGGACTGAAGAACACCATACAACACGGGTTGATGTTGTTATTTAGGTCAATCAAACTTTCCCTTAAATGCTCATTCTCTTTAGTTTCATAGACAGTTAGAGCATCAATCGTGATGCCCGCTCCTTGTAGGACATTTGGTAAGATCTCAGAACGCAAGTTGCCACAGGGGTAGAGAAACTTACTTGATACTGCATTTTCTGAGCTCATCACTTTTGCCAAGTTTTCTGCACTGCCTGATGTTTCGCCGAGCGCATCCAGACCTAGCAGCTGTTTGATTTTGCGACTGCTCGCTTCTCCAACAGTGTATACCCGCTTTGTATTCCATATTACGAATTTCGAAGGTGACCAACACTTGGATACAGCTTCAATAGCCCTCGGGCTTGTCAATATAATACCATCATAATCGTTTTGCTGCAGTTTTTCACTAAGCTCTTGTAGGTTTATGAACACAAATTCCAACGGCTCGACGAATATGGCTTCATAGTTATGGTCACTGAATGCTTTCTTATAGTCCTCTGACAAACTCTTAAATAAAACGACTTTCTTCATAGTTTCAATTTTATTTGCATCATTAATTGTTTGCTCTTTGTTTTGTTGTTTGCTACATAACAAGGCTGACCCTGAAAGTGCAGGAAACATGGAGAGAAATATGTAAGGCATTGAATTCTTAATGAGATGGAAAACTTCTTTATTACACTAGTGCTTTACACTGATTGTTTAATCAAACAAAATGTGCGGAAACTTACGTGATGTCTACGTTATTTTCAAGAAAAGAATCATTTTATTACAAAAATGTTATCATTAAATTGTCCTTCCGTTTATTAATGAATAGTTAATAGCCTGTTTTTAGTTTTTACAATTTCTTCCTTGTTCCTAGTGACAATATACAGATGTTGATTGTTGTCAGTTGTCACACATGACATTTCCAGTAATTCATTTTGGCAATGAAGTGTTATGTCCATAGACACATTATGTCAAGTCAAAGGTAAAGCAAAGCCTACACGACATTTAAAGTAAAACCAAGCGAACGCATATAATATTTTAATGAATAGTAAAAGTTTTAAGACCTTGGTTTGATACCGCAATTTATTCAGTATTTCTAAATGCTTTTATCTAAATGACGTCCAAAAAAAGGAAAAAAATTCTTTTGACACATTACTGTCACTTATTAAACAGAAAAAGATATTTTTTATGGCCGTGAATCAATTTTATGTGTGTTATTTATGTACTTTCTGGCTTCTGGGGAGAGCGATGTGAAGAGTCTGGCGGGGTTGGCTTTCGATGCCGTTAAACGGGTGCTCCAGCGGCCTTCTGGTGACGGCGCTGGTGACGCTGTTGCTCCTACCAGCACAGTATTATGTTCCAGATTTTGGCTCGAAGGAGCTAACGATAGCACCAGTGCCGATAACTCGGCAGTTGGTGTCACCGGAGTTTTATAATTGGTTCTCGCTAGACTTCCCACCGCTTGATATATTTTTTACAGTGTTACTTATTCTATTGGCGGTTATAACACATTTATTTGATTGGATACAAAGAAAACTAATGGAAAGACGGATTTTAAAGGTAGTCTGTAAATTAATATTTAACTTAAAGGGTGTATTACTGATTGTAAATAGAAATAAGTAGTTGAAATCTCTCTAGCGCTAGATTTATATTATGTTTAGTAGATCTAGTTCTAGTGTAAATTTCTGATAATAAAATCAAAATCTTAAGTATCTTCATACTTGCTTAATATAATATTTTGGTAGCTCAATATATGTGCCATATATAATTAACAGACGTAAATTATACATTGTCTATATTATATCGTAAAAATTTAAATTTTTGTCGATTATTTTGGATAATTTATTTTCCAGTTAAACATATACTTAAAAGATTGCATAGAGCGACTTCGCGTGTGGGACGCTCGGCAGGAGCAGGTGGAGGCGACGCTGCGCACGGTGCAGAACGCCACGTCGGAGTACAACCTGCTGCTCTACCTGATGCTGCGCCACCGCCGCCTCGGGCCCGCCAAGCCCTCGCACTGCTTCTTCGATAAGGACCTCGACGACATCAATTATATAACGAATCCTACAATCGAAGTCTAGACTTAGTGTTTGTGATGAGATTTTGTTTAATAAATGTCTATTGTAGCTTATGAGTAAATTTATTTGTGGGGTGTCGTCCAAAGAGAAGAACTTAATTATCCTGTGGGATATTTCATATGTAATCAGTAATTATGATAAGTTATTTGTCTGAAAATAAAAAAAAATTAGTGTCGTATTGTTTTTATCCGATCGGAAACTTGTAAAGTAACTTACCTATTAAAGTAACCATGAATCGAATACTTCGCTGAGATTTGAGTGCAAGTGCGAGATTGATTATTATTTATTATACACGAAGCTGACAGAAATGGATTTTTCGCGGATTTCCTTTGAGCGAAAATGGAATATATTCACAGAGATAGCACACACGACACCTCGGAACTATTCAATATTCCAAGATTTGCGCAGAATATGTCACACAGCATTCCGCTTGAGGTATATTGAAAGGCAAATACCAGTTGCGACTGCCGAGGAGTATTTTTATTCGATTTAAAACGGCTCGGAAAGGATGGGTACCTACTTGTAAATATAAAGTGATATTCAATTGGCGGTAAAATTGAATAAGTGTGATGTCTGAGCAACTAACATTTCTAAATAATAATACTACTAAGTACTTATCTATTAAGGTAGGTATCTATATATTGCATTCAGGCCCTATTTCTAATTAGATACGGAAAAGTAGATAATAAATTGCCAATACAAATTGTCTAGTCACAGCCAGATTAATATTCCGAAAAGCATAAATTTTATACAAAAATAGAAAATCTGCATGTGTTTAAAGCCTCAAGCAAGAAAGACGTATAAAAGTTAATTAAATGGCCCGAGGTGAATGTTGTTGTATCACACACAGTGCATGTCAGATTTCACATTTCTTTCATTTCCGTTATTGTTTTATTTATGACTTTAATGTATTATAATGAAAAATGAATGCTACAATAATTTATTGGAACATAAATTTTGCTGCAAGGTTTATTGGCAGCACATTCATACTATTATTATAAATGATGCATGTATAAATAGCTAAAACAAAAGTACTATACCTTGCTTCGTTTTTAGTACTATCCATCTTTAATTCATGATGATTTTATACACTGATTATAGACTTTTTAATATTTCAAAACACACTGACGTCCATTTCGCAAAATTTCAGCAGTCTTTAAATATTAATATGATATATAATAATATGATTCTCGACTCAGAAAGTACTGAAGTATGAGATGAAATATGTAAATTGAAAATACGTAAGTTATACGGCACATGTTGTCGGTATGCATTACGACATTCCGCCCTATAATTGTGTTGAGAAATATTCCTCATGCGAACACAAAAACATCGTTGGAAGCGGAAGCTTATTTCCGTGTTTTTCGTACATTTCTCTACAAATTATAGTTATTTTATTATGAAAAGGGTACCGCCTTTCTTTACACTGTGCTTTACAAATGTAATTAAAACTGGCATTTGCACGTTTATACATGACCTTTATTTATACATAACGAGTGTAACATAGTACATAGTATAATTACAATTTAACTTCTTAAATATTCAACCAGCATTTTGCAGGTGGCTTACACTCACTACAAAAATATAAAAAAATAACAAAAGATTTCTCATATCTTTATCATTCACAATAATCAACCGGCAACACCATCTTCAAACATTATGCATAAAGAGCAAATCATAACTCACACGAACGCTTATACACTTATATATTCGACCATTATCATAAAGTTTCTAACATAAAGATACACGAGCATATAATGTAAGAGTTCTGAGTTCATGGTTAGTGAAACAATCGCACGAGGCCGGAGTCAGGCAGCATTGCGTTGTTTAAACTTTGTTTCATACATTTGCCAACTTTACGGAACCGAGCCAAAGTTCGGCAGCGATTCTTAGCTGTAACTTACTTAGCCTGAATGAATTATTACAGTCGAATGCCGCTAATGGAGGCTTATCTGGAGTTCTGTTGAACATGACGGAATATTTAATGCGGCGATTAGTGCATTTCGCATTGAGTGATTCAATCTCAAATATTTACTTTTAATAGACTCGTGGGAAGGAAATTGTTATGTAACATAACGATTGCTGGACCCCAATAATTTCTACAGAAAAAATTGTAAGATATTATTTGTTGTTCTTTGTAAATGGCTAAGTTAATACATGCCTATAGATGAAACAATTGCATTTTATATGTAAAGAAGAGTAATATAGTACCCGAATTATTACAAATTTAACATAGTCTATGGAATTTATACGAAAACAACATTGTGACCACTTTCCATCAACAAATGCCCAATTAATTGTCAAAATATTTATAGGTATTGTAAATTGCCAAATATATATAAGTAAATGAAAAAGTATTTATTATAAAAAAAGCATATTAAAAGTTGCGGGCAACAATTAGTTCTAAAGTAAAGTGTAATTAGTATACGGTATAAAAGTTGTTTTAAGGAGCAGAATTTTCATTAAAATGAATTTACACGAGCGGTACAAGCTCAAGTAAAAGCTCACAATACTTAATACAAAGTTCTCTTGAGCTTTTCTCTGCTTTTTTTATGTACACAGCTTTTAGAACGGTATTTTAATTACAAATAAGACAAACAAGGTGCGCTGTTTATCTACAAGTATCCACTGAAAAGAATTTTGAATTGTACATAATCGTATACTGAATTAAATATATAAAATGCAGTAGAATCCACAAAGGTGTACTTCTAGAATTAACATTTAGGCTTTTGGGGTATATTGTTGCTCGCGTCCGTAGGCTCTGACTCTAGATCTAGATCTAGATCCCTACACGTGTACCTCGGGTAGTGCTAAATGAGCAACCAACTGGTGGGAGACTTCGGTCGTGGCTCACAACCACCCATCGGATAGAGACGTGCCGCCAAGCGGCTTCGTGTTCCGGCATGAGTTTCGGTGTAGCCTATTTGGGGTTTGGGTCTGGTCAGTTGTTTAGTGAGTAACAGTTTTTATGAAGCAGCATTATTGGTGCGCCGGGTGTCTAGTGATGGAGGGTAGCGGGATCCGTAGCACGGTTGTCCGCTGGCCGACCGTTAGTTGTAGGGGGCCCAAGTAGTAGTACAGTCACCTATGAAAGGCTGCCCCGCCGCTAACGAAAAATCCCATTTTTGCTCCATCGTGCCGGTTGGCGACCGGACGGGAGGACCCGATGGCGATAACTGGGGGGGTACGGGCGTCCCCGCAGTCTCCAAACTAGTCCCCCATCAGCCCATCTCTATTGTTTGCTTCGATCAACTGACTCACTTAACCTCGACCAACTTCCAATTTCCCCTGTCTATTCACTCCACGCATATAAAAAATAGAAATGAAAAGTTTAAAAAGAAAAAGTAATTTTTTACAGCGGTTGCACTTCCTCCCGTTTAAAGTGCACCAAACCAATATTCGTGGTATGCACTCTAATCTCAATTCCGTCCATCACCACCTTGAGACCGAAAAACCGCATTTACTGTTTCTTACTGAAACAGATTAAATCACCTTCCGACACGGCATACCTTGACTATCCAGGGTATGTTCTTGAACATAATTTTCATGCAAAAGC
>NC_052115.1:111957-147014 GCF_012273895.1 Zerene cesonia | reverse complement strand
CGTTAGTTAGATAGACAGCTAAGCGAGCCTCGACTATTCGAAGCACGAATACTTACGGCAACTTTCACGCAATAACAAAACGACTGAGTAAACTCTTCGCTTGCGTAAATTAAATCGAGTCGGGGCGAATTCTCGATTCGTCTCCACTGAGCCGTTATAAATATATTCACTTTGAGACTTTATCGGCACATCGCGACTTCAAAGGATTTTAGGAGTAACTTTCAAAATTGCGTTACAGACATTTCGTTGTCCTAGCTTTTGATGACTTTAGGGAGCCGTCGCTCCGAAGCAGTTCGGAGAATAAGGAATTGGCTTTTGTTCATTGTGTATCCATTATTGAGAGTTAATTAAGAGTGATAAGGTCACATTTGAGCTTTTTTATATTTAATGGTTTAACACGTTGTTTTTTAAAAAAAGGAAGAGTTAAAACAAGAATCCATTTTATTTCCTACGTAAAATTGAGAGGAAACAGATTTCAAATGCATTCACTTTGTATCCTACGAGATAGCATGCTTAATATTATTCAATCAAAATTGATAGTGACCCTTCTTGCGTCTGTTTTCTAAATAAATATTTATCCATAATTATGGGTAACTGAATCTCCATAGATAATACGCAATTGTGACTAATCTATGAATGCACAGACCGAACTACAAGAACAATCGGTCTGATTTGCCATGAATCTATTCTCAGTTATAACCTTTTATTATGTTTAATCCAAATGGACATAGTACTGGGTCGAGGCGTGCTCAATTTTAGTGAAAATCATAAATGTGGAGTGTTGAAAATTGTTTCAGAAGCAGAAAAAATATTCGCACAAATGCACGTTCCATCCGTCACGTTATAGCCGAGCCAATCAATATTCGGGATAAAAAACAGACCTATTTTTGAGTGGAAAGAGAATCCATCTGCGTATAAAAGGCGATAGCTTCACAATAGCAAATTAGAAACAAACACGAAGTTGAATATTATCGTACAAAGCGTAAGGTTTTAAATAATTTTTTTGAATCAAACGGCGCGGGCGAGGAGTGTTTCAATATTTAGTTTTTAGTTTCATTTCAGTTCACCTGCAAACACTTATTGCTGTTGCGCTACTAAAAAATGTAAAAGTTCGTTTCCTCGTTACTTTTTTACAGAAACAGAATCTTTTCACGAAGCTCTCAAGATAAATTGTTTATTGAGAAACAGGAAAGTTCCGTAACTCAGCTCCGAGCAATTTCTGTGAAATTTATTTTAAATTCTAGCAAAGAGTCGGGTGCTTCTTGCATTCAGCACGTGAGCGTATATTGTGGAAATGTTCTTGTGGTAGTAAATGCAGTATATTGTTTTTAATTTTAAATATAAGAAAAACATATGATAAATTAAACCATAAATAAAGATTTAAATACTGTAAAGAGGTTTCATGCGAAATCTATGAGTTAAAAAATATACAGGTTAAGTTCATCTACATAAGTTATTGAAACACATTAAGAGATAAAAATAATGACACAGAAGCTATATTTATTATCTAGCCCAAACAAAGTAAAATCCATTATGTACTAATACGTTATCGTCCTCGTACAATAAATTCTGTTGCAATAATATCTTATATGCCTTAATTACAATTTTATAAGCTTCTTAAAGTTACTCCTCTTATTTTCCAGAAAATCCTAGATCCATTCGGAATCGAGCGCTGAATCTGAGTTTTATAATCGCCATTCACAAAAACTTTAGGTCATTAGATCCAGCCATGTTTCAATGCATTAAACGTATTAATAACGAGATAAAAGGAATACGAATATAATATACACGCATTATATCATAATTAAAGCGTATTCATACCTTGTGAATTCACCTAAATAAATTATTCAATTTATTACGAAATATTTTATAGGAGAACTTTCGGTTGCGAGCAGGAAAATAGGTCGGCTGATTATATTAATATACGCTTTATAATATTAATATACGCTTTATATCGGACAAGTCTTAATTAATGTAGAGGCTATATATTCTATGCACAAGTAGGTATCTGAATTCGAAGCTCCAAACAATGATTCGCCTGATTCGGTTGCAGTCTACTGAGAAGTTAGAATAGTCTAAACTTATCAAAGATCGGTAGCAATATAATAATGTCGTTAATGTATTTAGCAATCCTGATAAGGATCGCAAGGATTAAATAATTTCCTTCAGTAAACTCTGTATAAGAGCAAGCGAGACAATTAAGTTGATTATATCAAAAAGTGTGTTTTTTAGCTTTTTGAAACTTCTGCTTTAAACCCAAAATATGTATATACATATATGTTTATAACGTCTTGCAACAAAAATATATTATGTGTAATTTATAGACAAAATAAATATCTATTCATATGAAATACCAATCGAACGTGAACGTAAGCAATCGTGAAAAAAATTTGTTTATCAATTAGGTTGTAACATTTAGAAATCTGGGTTTATACCACACGCTTAAATAATAAAACATTAAAATCCTAATCGTATTGTGTAGCCTATTTGTATACAAAAGTGATATAATATTTAAGGCTCATAAAAACCTTACGAAGCAACCCGGCCGATTAGCCCGACGGTTTAATAAAACGAGTTTCCATTGTCCGCCGATAGGTGGCGTTAAAATCGTGGCTCCCATTCATGCGTGGACGAAGAATCTGTGATGAGTTTCATTGTTATATCCCATATTGTGCCGTGAACAGCTGATGCGTGGCTAAGTATAGCAATTGGTATTTATTCAATGTTATATTGCGATGTTGGCGCGATATTGTGCCGAATGGAGGGACCGGTGGTTTTTAGCTTATCTCTAAGGTTGCTAGAAGCTTATTATGGAAAAGTGTTGAATTTAATAAAGCTTTGATCTTTCGTAAGACGATATACTTCTCTGACACGATTTTTTCGTCACTGAGATTATTCATTTGAAAACAACTCACATCCTAGTACACATTAGACTTATACTTTATATGTTAGGATTGGAATAATTTTATAATTATATTCTGTGCCATTATCAGTTATTACAAATTTTAAGTTATTAAAATCCATTGTCGACGCGAGTACTAAATTTCACCGGAATGCATCTGATAGATTTTACATTAAAGTTTTCGAATGAAATTAGGTGTTAGCATGAGCTATTTTGTAAATTTATCCTTAACCAAACCCCAGGTTGTGGATTCAGAGTTCAAAGTGCCTAACATTGATGAGAAAACTTCCAATAACTAAACGCAATTTAAATGTTATATAACATTAGCAATTCTCTATTTCAGGAGAGCTGTTTTGATATGGTTGGCTAAACAATCCTCGTTAAATTTATATGTTCATGAATTTGCGGCGGTGTGTTTTCACAAACAAATTGTATTATTTTTATCCAACCGCATGCCTGTTACTATATCGTTAATTAAAATAAACTGTATTTATCCAGCGTGAAGTATTTACATATTTACACTTTGTTAATATTGCGATATAGTTCCGTTTTAATACGAAAATCATTTGCAACAATAAATATAATAATTGGCCTGCAACTGAGTGCTGCGGAGTATGAATGCTGCGATATATCTTATACATCCTCTGAATTGTGGGGATTTACAGAATTTACAATTTTTTAAAGCGCAAACTCGGGCTTTTAAGTTAATTAAAGAAAATGGTTATATTTTGTAGTGCACGTGTAAAATAAAGGATGCGAAACATTTTAATCGATACTGGAGCTTTCCGCTATACACGTTTTAAGTAAATGCAAAGAAATTGATTTGGAAAGGAATCTAGTAACTGAGGAGTGTCGGGCGGATGCAAACCTCAACCTCAGCCTCAGCATTTTTGTATTTCCCCAGAGCGTGAAATACATTAGAGTAATGAAAACTGACATGCGACGAAAATTAAAATATCGTAAAAGAAATATTTTTCACTGATGCCATTTTAATAAAGCTTTGCGGATACAACGAAGACAATAGTTCGTCTTTTCTTAGTTCTCTTATTTGTTTCATTTTGAACTTTGATTATTAAACACCCCTGGTGTTTTATTATAGTTTGTTTGTTAACTTTCTAATTTAATAAGTGATAAATAAAGTGGAATTTGGATAATTGTGAGTTTATCAATATGATAAATAATATGGCGGACTTTCCGAATTTGGCCGATCAATGTTTTCCTTTTATTCCCAGGCAACCATTCCCGAGCATTGTACAAAAGCATGGCGGCCATCGTCGATCAGGCCGGACAATTGAAATGGAACCTTTTTGTGAATATTTCAGATGGATGGAAATGAGTTGAAGAGAGTGGGAGGGATCGTGGAACATTCGAGAGCTCCATTTGCATGTAAATACTCCGGCGACCCTCCGAATACAAACAACAACTATTTGCATTGCTCGCCGTACTCCCAATCCATTCGACAACGCTTTGTGTACAAATGTTTTTGACGGAGTGTTGTCAAGGAATTGTGTCTCTCTGATATTTAATATAACTTTAGGATACTTTGTGGACGGCGCTGTTTGTGTAAAGTATTGTGATCGTATGCTTCGTTGTAGTTTGGAGAGAGCGAGCTTTGTATTTTTGTTAAACGTTGGATTGTATTCGGAGGAGACCCATAAAAATATATGTATTTATTATACTGTTAGGTAAAAAGGTTCTCTTTAACATGTTTTCTGTTAAATATAAAAAAGGGTAACGTAAATTTATATTTCAGAAGTGATGAAACAAATCTCCACTCATTTGAAAATTTACATTTCTCTTGTCATTTCATCCTTAGTCATTAATTAAAATTTAAAGGGACGGTTTCACCCATAGCTTAGAAGGTTCCCGATAGCCTATTCGATTTTTTTTAAAGTTATCATTTTAACTGACAGATATGTTAACGAAACATATAAGTATGTTGTGAAACTTGCTCTAAACGATAAAATTAATAGTTCAAATCATGGTTGATTTCATGCGCACAATAAATGGCAGAAATGCGTTGTGCTGCTGTGTGCTGAATTACAATTCGCAATATCACGTCCGAATGCGCCTCTAAAATCAGTTAACAGCGAAATATCAAATATCGTCGAATTGATACTATTAATATCAGTATCATAAATGAGCGTTAGTACAATCCGGCGGAATGCTATCGCCGCGGCAGCCACGACCCCTCCCATGAGCTATGACCTCCATATTTTGGCATTATAACCGTTGCTCAAATACGCTTTAATAATGCATGAATATCCAATTGTTGCTTTGAATCTGAAATTGTGATGCGATTTGGTCGCGTTATAATGAGCTTTGATTTATTTATTAAATGTATGATCAGTCGTTAGCTAATGCCAGCTTCGTTTGGGGAATGCTTTGATTATGAACTTTATTGTTGAATACATTATAATTAAATGTCAATATAAAAGCTGTAAGGTATAACGATTATTATTTTTGTAATCATTATATTATATGCACTATCAGGGTTACTTATGAAATATTTTTAAGATCTACTTACGTTAATCTTACGAAATACAATTATCAGATTCATCCTTATCAATCTTTTTTAGTATTTTTATAATAATTGAGACTTTTAAATTATATTGTGCTATATAAATGATATGGGGAAGGTACTGATATCTGTAATACAGGTTACTCTGTAACCTCGCAAAGATATCGGTCTTGAACCTTTAATTGTTTGATACCTATTTGTACTGCTACCGTGATGTACTTAGCTATAGGTTAGGTTAGTGAAGTGTTTGATTTAATAAACAAATTTGATTTGATTTATTTGAATATTATAACAGAACAGTAAAAATAATCTTGAAACTGCAGAAGCAGAGTGAAATTTTACACAATTCACATCTCGTTTTAAATTAGCAACACCGTCAATACAAATTCAATATAATATGTATTGAATTTTGTTGACTTTGCAAAGAACAAATTTAACGATTCCGATAGACCATTGAGTTTTTAATGAGTTAGTAGAATAAGAATGCTATTACCTTTATTTAATTAAACCTTTAAACCAATTTTATGAATAAAATATCTTCTTCTATTGGATTGCTTTTAATGACGGCGAGCGAGCTGTCTTCGATAAAAATTGGGTTACGATCAAATCGATGTTAATTTAAATATCAGAGTATACTAACAAGAACCAGCAATGGACTTTAATTCAAATTTGTTTCTCGTTAGAAACCGTAGTATATTAAAACTCCTCTACTTAAGTAGGACCTACAATAATTGTTTATATTCAGTGTCCTCTCCTAATGAAGACGAATTTAACATCTGCCAAATATAATTCCTCAAGGCATTACATCAAAATTATATACTAACGAAAAACTGCTTTCCTATTCTTTCACTTGGCGCATTCGAATGGAAAAAACTACGGGAATAAAAAGCCATTATAGTTACACAAATAAATAAACGTTGTAAATTCGCGACCCAATGCGCCACTTGGTATGGGAATGATGTAAGTCATTCCCATTCCGATAATGGCGCATAAAACGAAGCAAATGTCTTTTATAATTTGTTAACACGCTTGTCCGAGTGCACCGAATTAATGGTTTCGCCGCTTTTCGCCGCGATAAAACAATTGCCGCGCCATGTCACTGTTTGTTTCGTACTTTTGCTATATTTAGTAACGTTTTTAACGTAAATGTTGAAATATTTGGACATTTACTCATCTAATTGAATTGAGACTTTACTTTTAAATGATGCACAGATGATGATGAATCTGGAGATATCAATACAAAAATTAGAAGCGCTTGTTTCTGTGTTTGTATGAATGGGCTATTCTCATGAACTACTACCACTGGACCGTTTTCAAAAATTCTTTCACTGTTCGATGTGTACGTGATATGTACCACGCGCGATTCCAGGGCGGACCGCTAGTTTTTTATATTGAAAGATGTATAATCATTTGAGAAAATGATTGTAGAGTGTTATGTATTCGTAGAAAATAAAGACTGCATCGGATTATAAACACGAATAAGTTGCTGTTTTATAAAACTCAAAAAGCGTCTGTACATTAAAGGATCTATACATGTATTGCTTTCAATTGAAAAAATGTCTTTATAACATTATTATAATAGTGTGTTTAAATGCTCTATGCTGCAAATTATATCGCATAATTTATACATAATCTTGTTTATGCTGTTTTGTTTGCTGTTCACGTGAAATTTAACCCAAAATATACATCATTTCTACAAACACATAATACAAGCTTTCAAGCGCGGCTTCGCATGCGTGGTTAGAGGAAATTAGGAGTAATTGAGATATCTATCGGAATAAAAAAAAATTACCTTTGGATCTTCCGTTCGTTGCCACGAGAAAAAATACAAACGAACACATTTTCGAATTAATAATATTAGCAAGGAAGAAAGGATAAGGGACTATTAGGGATAAATCAAGAAATATGAATCTTAGATTTCTGAACCGAATTATCTCACTGTGGCTGTATATTAACTAGTATAGTATGTTATCCGTGATATTAATAATAGTTAATTATGGATGTGTTTCGCCGATACTGGGATATGCATCATTAGTTACAGCATCTCCTATTTCTTAGAAGTATCTCAGAGTGCGGGATGTGCGAGTCATTTTACGTTCGTAAAGTCAATAAATAATCAGGTTTTTTTTCAAGCCTATCCATCGATTAGCTTATCCAAGCAAGAATAATTAATTTTTTTGATAGAATCATCATCTAGAAGAATCATCATCATCATCAATCAGAATGCATTGCTAGAATCTGAACACAAGAGGTGATTCATACTCAAGGTACACATGGTCGCGTTCCGTGGATAACAATAACCTGGTAGTATTAAAAAGGGAGAAGTACTACTAACTACTAATAGGTACTTAAAAGTAAGCCAGTGTCATTAGTTCCAATAATTTGTATATAAGCCTCGATTTCGTTCTCAAAACGTATTAAACTAACGGGCCATTTCACTAATAGGTCATAGCCACCCACCCCCCGCTCCCCCGCGCCAGCCGCGCCCCACCCCCGCGCTCGCCCGCGGGCGCAAATTCTAGATAATGCCTCTTTGAACAAACGCTCCAGCGCTCAAATTGATATCATTCGAATGGAAACTAGATTATTTGCTCGATTTTTGCGTTACAAATGAACCGAGCACTTTACCTTAATAGCTTTTCGGTTGACAATTGTAATAAACTCGCCGGTAATCGGATGTTTATCGAATTCATTTCCTGATTTCTTTTGCGGTTGTTCGAGGAGCGGATTTGTGATTGTTCACTTTTATGAGAGTAAAATAGCGAATGACACGTTTGTTTTGTTTTGGTTTGTATCTTGTGTAGGGTCTGTTGCAAAAAGCCTCATGCTTTAATAGATAAATATAAATTGGTTATTGTCCAGAAATTCTGCTATGTTTCAGAGTAACTTAACAATTCATGAATAAATAAATTTGTAGGCTGTGAAAAGAAAGCAGGGAAATTGATTGAATGCTCATGAATAAACATGGATTGGAACTCAACCGCCAATCGAGTGGAAAACGTTTCGACTCGATAATAGGGTCTGCATCTCTTTTTAAGCGCAACAATGTACCCCGAAAATATGGCTGATGGTCTTGATTTAGCTCGAAATTTTTAGATGTCCATAAAATTATTCAAAAGTGTCTAATCTACTAAGACATCTCATAGTGGGAAGATCAGAAGATGTGAGTCTCGAAAAATATTGCGCTCAATGCCTTTGAATAACTAATATACAGAATATTAGAATTATTCTGTAAAATGATACTGTCTTTTCTTCTGTTTCATAGTTCAGATACAATTCATTAAAATAACTAAGTATGAAGTAGCTGTTTTTGCATATAGTTGTATGTGTATTCATGCAAAAGATGCACATAATTTTGTATAATTCACTTAAGTTAAGGAACATAAACACATTCAGATTTTGTCATGTCCATTAAAAAAATAAATGCTGGTTTGATGAATTTTTTCTCGGTAATGCTTTGTATCTATACTTTTCGAATATGGATTTTCCTTCATTTCATTTCAGTTATTTCGGGATCTCGAAATGGAATTACAAAAGAAGTGATTTATCAATTTAAGTCCACTCCATCTGAACAATTTTCAGCAAAGAATGGGACAATCATTTGACGTAAAATCCGTTATTTTTTCTTCTTACAAAGAATAGAACATAATCGCAATAATTATTACTTTTAATTATTGTTTAAACGATATATCAATAGTTTAGCATCATTAATCTTTTGTTATTTTACATTCAAATAGTTTTTAATATAAATATATGTTTGATCGTCATTCTGTTTCTATCATAGAGTTTTAATTAAAAAATGAAACTAAATTGCAGCCGAACTACTCATTTCATAAACTTTAAGTAATGGTAAGAGTCTAATGAATAACATTGCCAAAACACGTAATTCAAGTCTAGTGCGGCGAAATTCGATTCTGGCCGGCAGCCGGCTAGAGAAATCTGTAGTGACATACTGCAGGGTTTCTTGTGGAGCCGGCATTCTTCTCTATAGAAACTGCTTTCCGAACCAGTGTTCAATGTTAAAACTATTTTATGACGAATTAAATGTGTTTATATAAGGAGTTTAATTTAATAAATAAATGTTTAAGTTTGAGGTCGGTCGAACTTTCGTCACTTTGGTTACAAGACAAACTGACTTAGCGTGATTCGTTTTGTGATGGAGGGGAAATTCTTGTCATATGCTCCTATAGTATTTTCTTGTATTTGATTACGCGAGTATTATATTATACATTTAGAAATTACAGACTTTCGAACGGTTTTTAAACGCGATTTATTGGTTATATTATTAACCCGTCTCCCCGTGACCACGTTCGCTGTAAAGTGTTCGAAACGTCGGGTTAATAATGTAATGAATAAAACGCATTTAAAATCCGTTTAAAAGTCTTTAATTTCTAAACACACGTGTGCGTTAAAAAACCCGGAGTTGTGGCTCAGCTATATTGGGGTCCGAAATTAATAACAAATACGCAGTTTATGTTCGTTGGGTGCAGTTTAGATAACGAAGGGGATGTTATTGTCGTAGTTTCGGAATTTGGGCAAGAACAGCGCAACTAATGTGCTCCGAGGATTTATCGATTGTTGCCGCCGCGCCGCTGCGACACGATTTGTTGCTTCGGGGAGCTCAACCTTCTGGTTCTAAAGCCTTTTTAAGAAAGATTTCTTCAATCCGCTGTGAATTCCTTCACAAGTCTTCTACATGCTTTCGGAATCTTCTTTCGAAGTCAAATATAGAATTCGTGATTGCAAAAATGAACGTCAATCTACGATTAGTACCATTGATTGTTGACTGGTGTTTACTTCATTAATACATTAACCTGGTGTTGCTGGTTAAATGTAACCTTCTTGTTTTCTTTAAAATCATTCATTTGATGGCTTTTAAATATTTCGTTCATGACAGCTCCAATAAAAAAAAAAATATTTACAATTTTACGAAATGACTCAGCATTTTGTTATGATGGTGGTGATCGTCCCTTTTTTTTGTATAATAAATTTACATTTTTATTGTAAATCTTTTATTAAATTGTTCTATTAAAATGTGTGTAACATAATTAAAGTATGACATCGCCAGTGCATAAAGGCAAATTATAGTAAAGGAATAAATGAGCCTCTCTACAACATGCATATTGCACTTTATATAATTCATGTTACATTCCTTGTAATGTACAATGTCGTGCACACATTGTAAAATGGGGTTTCTCTTTTTTAATATACACAAGAGACCTAGATCTTAATTGTAAGTTACTCCTTAATTAACGAGCTTGCTCTTTGCGCTCATTATCTAAGTTTTAGTTATCCGGTAATTTCCCTTTGAAAGAAAATGAGAGGAAGTATTTAATAATTGTACTGGCAAATGCAACAACTCCAACGTTAGCTATTTGAAGTTGTAATAAAGAACTAATTATAGAACATTATAAACTTTGATGTTGGTGAATATAAAAATGTACCATTTAACAGAAATCTTTGCCGCCTTTTTACAAAACGACTTTCAAGTATTAATTTACTCCGAGCCAACATGCGCGAATTTCTCCTGAAAGTTTACGTGACTGTTAATAAAAATGGGCGTCTTTTGTATAAATATTACATCGATATTTAAACAGGAGACGCCTTAGGCTCGCTCTGATTTACGAATACCTTAAGTTTTAATTGTGTTTTCAATGTATACAAAAGTGTGTTCGAAAGTCTCATGTAATACTTATTTCTAAGTTCAAATTTATATGAATATAATAGCCGAAGGTTTATCCCACCTAAGCGAGAAAACATCGGGCCAGCAAGCGGAAAGCGATCGGTAATAAGTTTATTTAGTGAGTCTTTTAAACTGTTCCTGTAAGATTTATATTGTGTGCGGGCTTTTGTCAGAATAGTCTGTGCGATGTTTGAGCACTGCGTGTTTCAAATAAACCAGGAGTTTTGTTTTGGCTGTTTTTCAAGATTTAGCACGAATATCTGAATCATATGTTATATAATGTATCAATTTTGATGTCGTTAGTTAAATATGCTATTTGCACACAATAGGTGATGAGTGGTGAGTCATGCAGTCAGAGAAAGTGTAACTTTATTCACTATTTCAAAGAATTTTTTTTCTAAAACACGTCGCATGAAATTTCAAATATTGCTACACTTCAAATTTCTTTGCTAAATGTATCGTATGATATTATTATTACGCTTAACTAGGAAGTAGGTATACATCTGTACTTGTAGGCTGTAAAGCTATTAGAGATCGTAGATGTGAGAGATTTTATTTTTTCCTATTTTTCTTCATTATTACGCCCCTTTCATACATATCTATCGGTCGATCGCTATAAAACAATCAGGGGAAAATGTGTCGCCTTTCACATTGTACAATAAAGTCTGAAATCGCTTGCACGATTAATCAGATAAAAGAAACACTTAAGTGAGCATTATCTCTGCAGCGCTGCAGCCGCTGGCGGCCACTGTGCTGCAACTCCCGCCGCGAGCCGCAATTAACCGCCCTGCTAATTTTGCACAGCCCACTACACGGAGCTAATTAAAATTTTATTTATGTACATGAAATTGTGGCTCGGTTTTAGAAACGGGAATTAATATTCATTCTGTACGCTGCCTGTTTTTGGGGTAAATCGGAGCGGAGCGGTGAATTGCTTGCAGCGTAGAACATAGGTATAATTATAAATTATGATTTTCGTTTGTATGAGGGTTGGTTTCTATACGAATATAATAAAAAGGAATTATTGTTTGTTTGTAAGGTTTAAACTCACTCACAGATTAAAAAATATTTTATTATATTTCTGACTGACAAGCTTTATCTTATTCTGTCTTTCTCTCCCGGCTGTAAAGTATAAAAATACATTACGATTGATTAGTATTACATAAAATATACAAAAAAACAAAACAAATGAAACTTCGTATTTTATACATACGCATACAAATGTAATATTTTTTCCAATCCCTGACGCATCACTCATTTTGATCGTAGCCTGATCCGTTAAAAAATAAACTACATTACAGAAAAACAGTTTTTCAATTCAAACAAAGTAGATACTGAGATTACAGCAATTAACCAAAGCAAATAAACTTTATAACTTTGTATTATAGATGGAAGTACAGAAGATAGAATTAGTACAACAAGACGAAGTTATAAATATGTTCATATCTACATATTTACAATTGCTATATATCTCTAAATTGAACTAAAAGCTCATAGTAGATATGCATCAGCTTATTTGTTTTTTCAGTAGATTTTAATGGGGTTTTTTCTTATTTCGATAGATTCAAGATGAAGGATATAATAAAATCCATTAAATAGTTGAGAATTACTGTTTATACCCCTCAATTCTATGAGTAAGACAGACCAGCGTTTGCGGAGTCAGCTAGTTTAATAATAATATTATTGTGTGCGTAAAAGAAAGATTGCTCTGACTGACAAATAATCCCATACATACGTCATATCGGATTTGAAACAGTTTTCTCAAAATTTCATGATATCTCTCAGAGAAAATTTATGTTTAAAACAATAAAACATTACGATTAAATCGGTATTTATTAAACAAGATGCTAATTACGCGAAGCCCGGTTATTTCGCTAATCGAATATAATATTTATTTGGCGGGAATCTTAAATATTCTTAATTAATTTTTTTTTTGTTTCGCTATTAATTAGTTTTAGGTAGGATACATAGAATTGTATAAAAGTTACTTTATTTTCTTTTTAGAAATGAAAAAAAAAAAATAGTAGCAATAATAAATCATTAACAACAATTAATGATGAAAACGCTAAAAGCAGTAAATGTAATAAATTTTGGATTCCTGAAAAAGGAAAAACACATCGCAATAGTTATGTAACAAGTCCTTAAATGCACTAACAGACAATTTAGAGTGAAGATATTAAGTGAGTAGTCCACCATCATTTATCTAGCTACAGTTTTAGACGACTGCGGCTTGCATCAACCAAGTTTGTTCCAAAGGTAATTTAAATTGTCACCGGTCTACTAGCATTATGTTTCACGTTAATTAAAGGAGAATTCATTCAACCTAATCCGGGATACATGAAATAGGCCTTGCTTTCTAATGACAGGTCTTTAAACGGTAAAATAGATTTTTGTTTCAAAATTTTTTTCCATATTAATACACTAGCTAGTACATATATAGCATGAGTGAAGTTGCAGTTATCTAATGGTGAATAAATTTGTAAAAGAAACAAAAATACAAATTCTTTACAATATTAGTGTAGATGTACAGATTAACTCGAAACTCAATATTAATATTATAAAAATAAACTCAAACATTTTTTTATCTAGAAGCACTTCTGAATCGTCACAACATAGTTTGAACATACCACCTGTTATAACAAATAGTGTTATAATTTTATATAGCGTTATGTCGGTCTGCGAAAAAGGCTTAAGCCGGCATATCTTCAATTATTCCTTTTTATGACAAAAATTCACGAAAAATACCATAAAGTTGTTATAAATTCCGAATAAATTTCACGGCGTGCGAAATACGCCCAGCCAATAAATCCTCAATTTATTTACATTTCATATATTTATAAAACAAATAACTGCCGAAATTCCGAAGGCCGCAACTCACAGCAATCACTGAATATCTTCTCAATTATTTTCTACTGATACAATTCTTAGAAACTCAATTTCATTTAATGGTAAGCTCGTCGGAATGGAGAATTTTGCGGCATTTCCAATGATTTATTTATAAATACACGAAATATCTTTCATTGTTGTAGCCTTTTACGATATTAATTTTTCAGAACTGTACACCATTTGTAAGGTTCCCTCGCCAACGGTTTTTACATTCAGTTGGTTCGGGTCATCGACCGGATAAAATATTAAAAATAAAGAAGATATGACGAGAAAAAGAAGAAAATTTTTGTTCAAAAGGATATAATTAATGACCCATTTAAAGAATACCAGGGTAATATGTATGTATATATACTATTTTATTGTACATTATTTTTGAAATCAATCTATGAAGATTTGGTTTAAATTCATTCTAAACGAGACCATAAAGTTGCAAAGACAAGAAATGATTTAAGGAGATCATGATTATTGAATAATGAGAATACAGGCAACGTCCCGGTCGGCAAGCTAGTGAGATATGTAAGGTAGTGGAATAACCAAATCATTCCTAACTGAAGGGCAAGTAAACTTACACGAACAGCAAGAGCAGGGCGCGTCGTATACAGCCCTCGGATTAACGTAATCCCTTATAGGCCTAAGCCCCTGTTACATTAATTGGTTTATGAATAACTGGCGCTTGCCCTGGCGCCGCTTGGATTCGTTGCTTTTAATGTGTAACAAACTAAATACGGAAATAATTCACTACACATTCGGACTTCCTGTGATATTGATTAATTGTCGAGATCTAGATTAATTGTTTGATGCGAAACTGTTTATTTATAACATGAACTATTTTATTTGCTACATCTACAAACATTATATTTTAAATGACGATAGAAATTTTTAGTACCAGGATTAATGGTCACTGAATATAAACAATATTATTTCAAAATGAATAAACAATAACTACAACGCAGTGCTATGACGCAATGCAATTTGTAATTTGAGCATGAAACTTAACTCCAGTCACATAAAGCGTTGCATTTGATGAATTGTGGAGGATAATGGACGCGACAGGTCGCGGAATGCTACCGATTTCACTTTGTGGGGCGCGTAAATAAATTTTTATTTATATGTTAATTCAACCCGGCAAATGCTGTTCTGTCTTACTATTATTATTTAGAGATATCAAAAATAGACGTTGGCCGATTCTCAGACCTACCCGATATGCACACAAAATTTCATGAGAATCGATCTAGTCGTTTTCGGAGGAGTATGGTAACTAATATTGTGTAACCAGAATTTTTTATATATGTAGAGATATATTATGTGATACGCTTGTACGCCACATATATAACACATATATTACCATATAATAATAATATAATATGTAAAAATAAATTTGCTTCAAACTTAAATGGTGATGTTATACATGCTCAGATAAATTAATAAATCCTCCTTCCTGCTCGCTCACCTGGTCTCGAACCCCGACTTGTTGGTTTTAAATCCGAGGTCCTCACCACTGAGCCACCACTGCTTCTTATAAGTAATATAAAATGTATGAATTGCAAGCCATTAACATCCCTTGTTACCTAGAATAAGAATATCAGTAAATCATAAGCACTCCCATTTATAAATACTACATGAGAGCGCGTGGCAGACTGTTTGCATCGGGGAGGCTCCATTAGCGGTCCGCTTCATTATTACCTAATGTAGTCCCGTTTAGTGGGTCCTGGACCGTACGCCGCCTGTTATCCGATATTTATATACCTACTAGCCTCTTTTGGCTCAACTCAAAGTGGGGTTTCAAAAATATCCTGTTGTATTAAATCCTATCCTACTAATATTATAAATGCGAAAGTTTGTAAGGATATGTGTGTGTTTGTTGCTCTTTCACGCAAAGAATACTGAGCCGATTGCAATGAAATTTGGTACGTAGACAGCTGGACAACTGAAATAACATGTAGGCTACTTTTTACCCCGATGTTCCTACGGGATACGGACTTACGCGGGTGAAACCGCGCGGCGCAGCTAGTGTGTTATAAATTCATGTAGTAATATTAATCTTTATTTATTAACTACGATTTTTTTTTAATTGATGTAAAGAAAAAGAGCAATTTCGGAGTTGCTTGCCAGTTCTTCTCTAATTATTAGATATTGATTTGTATATCCGAACCGTGGTAAATATTAGATTATGTATTTTGACGATTGAAAAGCACAGCTTTACGAAATTTATTTGAATGAATAAATATGTCAGTTGGAGTATCAGAGCCTGCGGTTTTTTTTGTGTTATGAATATTTTTCTGTATGAAAATATAGCTGGTTGGTTATATACGCATTTTAATAGAATTGAAGTGAGTGTGCTGGGTATAATATTGTTTATTTATAATAATAATATGTATTTATTTTAGCTACAGAGGCTCACATGTTAGTAACATAACTTAAAAACTACGTTAGTAAATTAATACAATTAAAATATATATTGAAATACAGTCATTATTATGTAAGTCCTGAACCAATATATGCAATTATACCTATAATCTATATCATAAATGCGCAAAGTTCAAATTATATAGATAATTGTCATAATTTTGAATTCCAGTTTACATCCTCGCGAAGTCTCATACTAATTTATTTAAAATCTGCGTACCATAAAGCTGTTACAAGATGACTTGCGAAATTTGAACACGCAGAAACGAGTTCCCCATCCGTCCTGCGACTGTGACTGAAGTAGGACTAATATCAAAAATGAATCCCAGCGCGAGCTTCGTAAATATTTAGAGGCGAAATTAAAGTTAATTTGATGGCGCTCGCTCGCCTCGTGCAGTGACGAAATGTAAATACGACTAAGGGCTGATTTCACCGATGATAATAACCGCGATCAAAGACATACAACAAGGTTATACGGCATTACATTAACAGAAACTGAACTGAGTTCGAGCGAAACCGAGTTCAGGAACAGAATATGAGTTTTTGTGTATTTGAGCGCGTTTAAAGCGTTCATGTTATTATCAAGTTTTTTATTAAAAATTAAATGTTATGATGAATTAATTGTTAGTAACTAAAATTAAATTAAGATTGAATTAGGTTCATAAGAAAGTTTTAATGAAGAACAGTTTCTAGTGAAATAATTGATTTATTTTTTAATTTATTAGCTGTGAACATAAACTTGATTTTAATGGTGAAATTTGTGTAAAACGAGATTAGGATTAACGTGTGAACTCGTTTACGTAGAACTGAGTTCTACTGAATGCGTTTGAAGTGTTATTAGTGACATCGGCCCTTAATACTGCAATTAGGCGGCTCACGCACGAACGTTACTACGCATCCGCACCTCGTAGCGATTTTGAGAAAAGTGTCCTTGTAGGTGCAATAATAAACACGATCTCTTTAACCTCGATTTTTCAGAATATATGGTGGTGTTGCTAGACTGACGTTTATTACTTATCTATTTGATTACATATTTAATCAAAAACTATGAGGGCTTCAAATACTCACTACTTATATGGAATAGTGTCTGTAGGTGATAGATAGATAGATACTGATTGGTTACTTAAGCTTTATCAAGTTTCATATATTTGAATTTATTTTCGAATGTAGTTTAGTATTCCTATGTGTAATATAAGGAAACATGGTTTGGGTAATTTTGAGTTAGTAGAGGTATAGAAATTTCTAGAAAATTTGACTAGGGGCCGCTGCAATATACTTTACGTTTAGTTGTCTCTCGTTATTCCTGATGTATCATTAACTTACTATACGATTAAAGTATTTCTCATTATTTACCATAGCTTCATTGTTAAATGGCCCCTACTTCAATAGGTAAATGAACCTCCCTCCCGCGGTTATTAATTAATTATACACGAAATTGAGAAATTTTGAAGGCACTTAGGCACATGAAACCGAAAGAGTAGAAGAAATTCGATTACTGTGGCAGGATCACGGGTGGCCGAGAGGCTAGGCGTTGCTACGGTTTGGCAAGATACGCAGGTTCGAATCCTGCCTCGTGATCAAATTTTTTCTATTCTTTCAAAATTTCTCATTTATAAAGCATTTCAATGCTATAAAACTAAAAATTAAATTTATACACGAAATTGCTTACAATAAGTACATCGTGAAGGCAACACGGAGATAATGTCTCACGTTTGGTGAATCATTATATGTTATTATACAGCAAACACAGATTCTGAGTATCGGGACTGCGAGGAGGTAGTGAACCTATTGATGTATATAGAGGAGATGGAGTTGTGAAGAGGAATTTTTATTGTGTGTCTACACTAATTTTATAAAGAGAAAACTTTTGTATTTTTGAATGTTTGTAACGTTTTCATACAAAACCACTAGACCGATTTCAAAAATTCTATCACTAATAGAAAGTTGTAACTTCAATGAGTGACAGATGCTATAAATGTACCACGGGCTCACCCGGGGCGAACAGCTAGTATATTGAATTCGCAAGGGTGTTATTATATTTAGGTTGTTACAATTAGAAAATATATTTTAGTCAATTCTTATGCTTTATTTTATGTTGAATATAAAAATACCATGTATCTAGTATTTAAGTTAATAAAGTTTGTTTTTATAATTAACTAGCATACCCGGCCGGAAATCCCACATGCCCTACTTTTTCCCCAAAGCTAGAGTATCTTTTGAAGATTTCCTCTTCGATAAAAAAAGCGTACTCGGCCACGCGTTGCTGTGTCTGAGTAATAATTAAAGATATTAAGATTATAAATTATTGGCATAATTAATTGTAATAAAAACTATCCTATATCTTAAGTTGGACCAAATTACACATAAATTGCCAAATATCACCAAAATCGGTTGAGTTGGTGAAGAGTTCATTGGGAACATACATCATGACACTGGATTTTTATATCTTAAGAAAATATTTTTTATCGCTGTCGCATTGGGCGTGTCCTGTAATGGCAATAATTTTTATAAATAAATAAAAAATGAATAAATAAATATATAAAAAATAGAAAAAGGGGACTAAGAAGTATTTATGGATGGGTGTGGAGAGACTAAACATCACTAGAAATGTTTTAAGCTGAACTTGATAGTTCGTGTGTAGACAATACTAGTTATAAAGCATTGAAAGTTAAAGCTATGTGCGATGAAATGGATAACAATAGAAGATAATAATTAAACGCTGATAATAATGAAATCTTACTATTTTATGAGACAAGTATCTATGTTATTATTGCTTTAAACCGTTTGTAGTTATATTATAACTACTTTTACGACTTATTCATGTTTTTACCTCAATTGCTTGAACATCACACTTTCCATGTTAATTTTCATGCATATATGTATGAAAAACTGATAGGTAAGCTAAACAGGAACCTGTGAAACCGGCTCTAAAGGCGCTCGCCGTGCGTATAAACAGTAAACAGGAATAATTGCATGGAAGTTCACATATCACGTGGAGCGTGCGGCGCCGCGCGCCACACTCCACACGCTGTTTGCTTGAAAAGCGTCGACTCAGCGTTGTTTCCACATGTTTGATTGGAAAGCTACGGGGCCTGACGTTACAATTCAATTATGCAAGCTTTATATTAATATAGGTTTATTTTAATACTACAACATTATATGGATGTTATTTGCATTTTTTTTTCTCCCTGGGAACATTTCCACGGACGGAGCACGTGGGAAAAGCCTGGGTAGCAGCTAGTATGCTACTCGTATATTTGAATTTGTGATGCAGTATTATAAAATGCAAAATCACAATGCACAAACATAATGTGAACCGACTTTATTTACTTCCGTTTCGGAAGCCAGCTTTTTCGTAAAATATTGTTTGAGGCATAGAAGCACACTCCACAGTTTTCTGTTTTAATTAATTTCATACAAAAAGGAAAAAGTACCTAATTTTGAATGTTGCAAAAATATTTCTATTATGTTTTTACAGAAATTAGGTCATGCTTGTACGGAGATGTTACGATCACGCGACGTTGTACTGAAAGTATTAAATGGATTTTATTTCGTAGCGACCTGGACCGCTAAAAGATATCCAGACAGGGGCTTTGTTAAATAAACAATATTAAAAAAGGAATGAATAACGTTATATTTTAGGTAAAATAACGCTACGAACGAGTTACGGAATTCGTATCCAATTTAATTTAATTATTTATTATTTCACATCGCTACAATGAATTATTTCTCGTGGTGTTCTCTTTTTAGCAATATTGTAAACTATTCGAAAGTATTATTTCACAACTACCCATTAAGGGCGTTATTTTCAATAATGAACACCACAAATAATGACTAACATACACATTTCAATATTTTCATAGAATTCATTTCATGAAAGAGTCTGTACCATTTGCATTTATATTGACATAATCGATTCAGAAGTCAGTACACGTTAAAGCGGTCGGTATGTCTACCATAGTGTCAGCGCGTAATTATATTCGTAGATTTTTTAGATTTTTTTATAAAACTGGCAAAAAACGAAACAGCTGTTTCTTTACATATATAACCAATATTTGTCTTTCACAATTTTATACGCTCTCTAAAATGAATAAACAGGACTATGACAAAACTATGTCAATGTTCGAATTTAATTATTTTTTTCTAACATTATTTGAAGAAAAGTATGATTTTGGTACATAACCAAAGATAAAATGATGAAATAAAATGATGCAAAATACTTTCATATTTTGCATCATTTTATTTTGTTTTAAAAATGCTTCATTGGCTACTTATTCTACTGATACTTTCAGGATGAAAATATACCGCGGGCCGTCAGAAAAAACATCGTTACAAACTTTATCTTATTAATTGCTTGATTCAACATTTATTGCTGTCCAGTAAGAAGGAAAAAGGAGACCCGAGAACTTTGCCTCGATTGTCAAATATATTACGTGAAAATTAAGTTAACATGGAATCGAATTAGCAAAGTTTTTGAAGTGTGGACTATGAATAACGATGAAACGTATAAGGGGAGTCAAGATTTATGTTCTTGTAATCTTGAAACTTTGATGTTTATGATATTTCTTGTTCCATCGCTCGTTTCATTCACAGTAGAGTGTCTTCAGTAGTTGTTCTGCATCCGATAGTTGCAATGTATTACAAAAGGAAAAGAAATATCGACTAAAAGTTGGCCAATACGAGTTTGTTAACGAGTTTCAGTGATCTAATTTACCCGTACATACAGACAATATGACCTTTGTTTGCTTTGTGGCGTTTTGGCTCAATTCTGAAATGCTCTGAGGCAATTCAATGTTCAAGCACACTCTTATGTTATTTATTAGTGTATTTTATATTGAATATGGATTCGATGAAATGATTGGGGCTAGATTTATGTGTAACTAGCGTTTCGCCCGCGGCTTCGCCCGCGTAGATTTCGCTAATATCGTGCGACATGGTAAGGAGTATTTTCTTCGCATTAAAAAGTATGGTTTATTCTTTCCCACGTTTAGCTCCATCTTCATACCGAGTTTCATCAAAATCGGTTTGACAATAACGAACTTTCATACAAATTTTCATCGCACCCTTCTACCCTTTTTAAATAAAAGTATCCTATGTCCTTTCCCAAGTTCAGTTCTATCTTCATACCGAAGTATATCGGTTCAGTGGTTTGGATGTACGATGATTGGAGGAAATGATTATTATTGTTTAAAACCAGTTAATGAATAATTGAATTGACAGATAAAGATAAAAAATGGACGCAAAATTAGAAAACAACTAATATTCAGTATCTTATATTTGGAAAAAAGCACAATATTTATGCGAGCGAATGTGTACAGTGAAATTTGCTTAATTAAAAATCCTTTTTATTACTTAGTTGTTATTTTTGTGCACATAAAATTCATATGAGCGAGAGAAGCGATGCGACTATAAATCTTAAAGACCAAACACGTTTAAATTTATTGCAACAAAACGGAATAAATTTGTTCAACACATTTCTGTAAAATGTGAAAGCGAATATTCCACAATGGTGATTTTCAACTCTGACATAACATATGTAGTTATATAAGTAAGCATTGTAAACATTTTACGAACGTAAGAAAATATTATCAACGTTTGTAGAAGGCTACATGGGAATTTAGCGTATACTGTATTTTTGATAAAAAAAGCCAGGGATAAAGGTAACACACGGTATGGGATTGATTTATTGACTTATTCGAGAGATTCTTTTACCCGAGTAATTTCTGTTAGGTAATCTATGAGAAAATACGCCGTAATTTTATTATATTGTTGGCATGATATGTTTAACATATAAGTTATCCATATTCTGCATGAACTCTAAACAATGGGATTAATAAAATAAGTGGAGCTTAAAACCTAAAAAAACCTTCACTTCTGTGGTATTAGTAACTTATTAATACGTAAGCTCCTACGTTTTAACTTTAACATGTACAAAACTAGGAATCGAGAACGCCAGTCAGAAGATCTGTGGTCGCGCAGTTATACATGCAGTAGCTGCATCTGTATTCTCAGTATATTATGCAAGCCAACTAAACAATGCACTAACTATTCGAGTCAGCAGCGACATTCCGTTTGCTCTGGTAATGTCCGCAGAAAGGGATTACCGCTGGGGAAGCAGGTGTGGCCGGGCCTGGGGCACGAATTGTACAATATTATATTTTGTTCAATCGAAATATTATTTAAACATTGCGTTGATTTAGAATCTGCTGGGTTGTTTTGAGGGAAAGACGCAGTTTTAGGTTAGGTTTTGTCATTCAGAAATGCAAAAGTATAGTTAAAAAAGTTCTTAAATATAGTACATTCAACGTATTAATCAGTTTGCAAATAACTAAAAGATAAAAGTGTTGTAAACCGATAATATTTATTATAAAATGTGTATATTGGAACCTGAGTTAGTCCCGTTTTAATCAGCGTTTGAAATCTATAAATGTTAAAACTATGTTATGACAGTTCAAAAGTGCTTCTAGAAGAAGTCTAATTGAATAAATAAATAAGAAAGTTATATATAATAATAATAAATAAAGTTTGAGTTTTAAATAAATGAGAAATTTTGTACGCCGTCTTGTAGTTTAAGTATATTTCCATAAACAGCGTTTTTAAGAACTACAGGTATCGTTGATCATAGTACACGGCGGAACAACCTGTATATTTCCAAACTGTAGAAAGCTGGAGCCCCTAATAGAGACTTGCCAGTCCGTCCCCCATGAATACGATCACCGGTGCAGGTAGAGGAAGGCATCGATTACAAGTTCCGATATCTCTGTTGTATTTGTGGTGCCTTCGTGTAAGATAATAAACATTGAATTGAACGGAGCTGTTTATTCGTAAACACCTAATTAGGAAACGCGTGAGATGCGGGTTGTGTTGTGTACTGCTTTGTCACGTAATGGGGATTTGCATTTTTAACGTACTATTTACTTAGTATTTTCTTGTTGGTCGCGCCAATATATATTAATTTCGATATTAAGCGGACTGTAAAACTTAATCTACGTAGTGTAGCGACAAAGGGAAAGACGGGAACACACGGCACATACCTTGTCTGAGGGAGTAGCGTCCAAGCAAGCACGCGGCACAGCACCACGCGGTCAAGGGTCCTCCAGCTCGGGCCAGGCAGACCAGATCCAGTCCATCACTCCACACACACACACACACACACACACGCGCGGCGGTTCAGCGCGACCAAATGGGATGGCGGTTACACTAGCACAATGCCTGAGATATCTAGAGAACCTCGTGGAGGTTCTCCGGCGGTTGCGGGTTACGATCTATATGAAAGATCTCTTCGATTGATGCGGTGACAAGTAAGCCTCATAAATGCTCTCCGGCGGTATGCGAATCATACACAAAATGTCTAGAGGCCTCGTGAAGGCACTCCGGTGGTTATTGAGATCCGATCGTCACGGAAGATCGATGCAGACTGTGTGACGTATATACGTTCAATAGGGACGTTGCGGGTACTTTAAAAACGTGCGGTGATTGGTTGTGCTCGCGTGTAAGGAGGGTAGTTGGATTACATCACAAAATAATAAATATTTAATTTTAATTCACTATTTTAATAATATTGGCGTTACCACTTGTGTTTGATTTTACGGGAGTATTATACATGTCTGCCTCTCTTATCTTCACGACTAAAACGCGGAAGCGATTTGGATATAATTTGACACATAGTTTTTCATCCGAGAGAGGACATAGGACAATTTTTTATTCTGTTTATTCTCGATCTCTCCGTGGCTTTTCAACCGTCTAACTCATTCTTTTGTATGTTTGATAGGAAATTGTTTTCATTTGGTCCTATTTGATAATCTAGATTAGTACCATGACCTTTCTTGAAGTAAAGCATTATGATTTTAATGAAGGATAATACAAATATCTAACTGGGAAGCAAGAAAGAGAAAAACACGCTACACTTGTTTCCCACATAAATATTCTTATAAGACAAGAAATAAACCCCAATTTGACGCCTCCATAATTTAGCCGCCCACACCTCAGCTTCCTCAGCGAGTAAATCCGTCACTGCTAACATGTCCTGCGGCGTGGCAATAATTCAGTTACATTAGCCAGATTAATTGCGGCAAGTTCTCGAGGATACCTGTAAGCTGACGGTGCGGCCTGTCAGACCCGCCGCCATCCGCTCTCATTCCGCAAGTGTTCTTCATGTTCCCAACCTAGTATATTGTGTGATATTGGGTGACTTTGCGCTTGTTGGCCATTTTGGAAGGGGTCAGTTCAAAAACATGCGAATATTGCAATATATTTGTTTTTATGTCATAGCGGGCAACTGAGCTGGTCTTTCGCCTGATGACAAGTGATCACCACTGCCCATGAACATTCGCAGTTAGCGCCTTTGTGCATGCATTGCACGCTTTAAGGGGTGAAGGATAAGGGAGGGATTCGGTTTGTGTTACCGGTTAATACAGTTTTATATTATACTAGCTTTTCGCCCGCGGCTTCGCCCGCGTAGAATTCGCTTATATTGCGTGACATGGTAAGGAGCATTTTCTTCGCATTAAAAAGTATGGTTTGTTCTTTCCCACGTTTAGCTCCATCTACATACCAAGTTTCATCAAAATCGGCTTGACAATAATGAACTTTCATACAAACTTTCCCCCTCTTTCAACTCTTTCTACCCTTTTTTCGCGATAAAAAGTATCCTATGTCCTTTCCCAAGTTCAGTTCTATCTTCATACCAAATTTTGTCAAAATCGGTTCAGTGGTTTAGGCGTGAAAGCGTAACAGACAGACAGACAGACAGAGTTACTTTCGCATTTATAATATTAGTAGGGAAGTAGGGATTAGTAGGGATTAAAAATTTTCAATCTTATGGTGATGTCTACAACTCAAACACAAATATTATTCAAATAATAAAGATAACTGTATTTCAGGAGCGCTATTGAGTATTCATATTACGTACCTATTGAACAACGCATTTTAACATTACGTATTTTATTTTGGTAGTACATCATACATTGTGTTCTTGAATACAAATAGATTAACATATGAATGAATAATTTATTTAATACTATTATAATTATAACTATGTATGTACTAACAAACGCACATATTTGTAAAAGTAAATGTCTGTAGATTTAGTTAAGAAATATATTTATAAAGATATAACAAGAAAAACATGAATCACCGAAACAAAATGTTTTTTATATCGAACCATACATTATCCGTTTTATATTCATATTATATAGTCTACATACAAAATTACGATCTAGGTCAGAAAAAAACGGTATCACATATTTATTTGAATATCAAATGAGACCTTTTACGAACAGGTTTTATATTAAGTTTATTTGAATAATGTAGATAGACGAATATAACAGTGTTAGTAGGTCTGTGCTATATAGCAACATATGTATGTGATATATGTATGTTTGAAAAGGGAATAGACGATGAATTTTTTAAACCAACCAAAATTAATTCTCAAGGGATCCTACTCGCCTACTGTATATTTATATTATATTTTTTTGTTTTTAATACACTAATTGTATATTTATTTATGCTAAACTATAGGTTAAAACTTAAAAAAAGGTGCTAGTGTGATGTGCATAAAGATATTTAATCACACACCGGAAGAATTTCGTGAAACGCCTAAATCTTTTCGTTTACGAATCATTGGTTAAAATATGGTTTTGTATTCTCCGCAAAGATATAAATAAGTATACAAAGAAAACATAAAGAGGAAAATGTAAGCATTTACTTTTGTTTACTTTTATGTATTTTCCTCCATTAACAAACAAAATTATTTATTCACGTTTCAAAGTTAATATAAATCGGTAACCTCGTTTCTCCCATTTACGTGTGTCCAAGTGGCAATTCCACTTCAAAGATAGTTCAAAATTCAAAATCAAATTCAAATAATTGTCGACCAGTAAATACTAAAAAAAGTTTATTGGCGTTCCCGCTTCTCTGTTCGCGGTCCAAAGTGGGTTGTAACTTGATGCTTCTATTTATTTTTCCAGTGTTTGACGTTTTCTCAGCAAAATAACCGCCGTCCAAGATCGGTGCTTACTTTGTGAAAGTGGAGACTAAAAGCAACGACAGTGTGCACACAGGCAACGTACGTACTTGTAAACCAATGGACTAATGTTTGAAGAACTTTATGGATATTCTATACTGATTTCGTTGAACGTTATCTAATTGCTAAAATTATTGATTTTTCTTTACAATATTTTCCCGACACACTCTTTCGCATGGCAAGGAATAAGACATGTGGACGAAAGCATAATTTTAAAGTAACAATTAAGAATAAATAATGAAGATTAAAACATTTAAAATCAATAATTATAAATGTTTTGTTAATCCACAAGGGGTCAATATTATGAGGTGTGATGATATGAGTATGGGATGGGTTTGTGCACATCCAAATCTATACACTTTGTGTATTTAGGGTCGAAATGATAAATAATGAAAAGAACTAGGTAGTATGTATATTATTATATTAATATTTTATATTTATATTAATTTTAGATTTGTGCAGGCATGAAAGAAGTTAAATTTTAGGCAATACGTACTACATATCTAGCCCAAATCTAAAAACCTATATTTCGAGCGTGTGTCAACACCCAGCTGGCAGGCTTGCGGCAGACCGCATTTTTATGCGCCATAACCTAGAAATGGCTCAGTAATTCGCTTCACGTCGTTCGGCATCAGAGATTAAACGTCCTCTATTTACATAAACTTTTCCAACCCCACTTCTTTCAATCCCTTTTACGCTTTCAACAAGATGTTAATATAAATTTTCTTGTTAAGTGATGCCGTAATTGTCGACAGCTCCTAAGTGAGATGGAACGAAATTAATTAAAAAATAAAAAGGAAATTTTTCCATTAAGACGAAAGGGGCCATTCCTTGGCGCCATTTCTAGCGGGAAATTTGACGATTCCTTTTAAATTCTTTTTTTGTGTATTTTTTAATGAGTTCCGTTTATAATAGAAGTTAATATGGCATGTAAAGGAAGCTATTAGCCATATTTTATAATCATATTATATTGTTTCGAATTGCTCCATTTATGAATAAAACAATCGCATAGTACTAAGATAGGTTCATGAGTACTAAAAGTATTATAACAGTAAAGCTAAACTTGAGTTTGACCAAAATTGTATTTATCCCTAATAAAACGCAATTTGACAAATCGCTGAGTTCTGAACTCAATGTAATTTCCTAAATGTATTAATAAATAAGAGGTCTGGAAACGAAATAGAAAAGTATTTATTCCGTTTCCACTCTATCAGCGATAAATTTGTTTTTCTATTTAATTTTTGGTTACATTTTTATTTCTACACAATTATGTTTAAAACATTATGTTTTTATATGTATAATATAAACGAAAGTGTGGAAAGTTTTTCTTTTTGTTTTCACCAGTGTCCAGTTTGAAAATAACAGAATTCATTTAAAGTCTGCGTACAAGAACCAAATGTGTTTTATATTATTTATTTACCTTTTATTCTGTATAAATATTTTCTTTCTAAGTGATGGAAAAGAGATATTTGCATTTAATCGAACCACATGAATTTAGGCTTTATGTTTTTACATATAACGCTATCGTTTCAATATAAGAACTAACTTAACAGATGTATAAAGTTATTTTTTTTAATACAATTCCCGTTCAAATCTTTCAACAAACTTCAAAATAACTAAAGTTGTGAATATCCAAGAATGTCCAGATTATTGCCATGGAGGTATATCGTATATTACAATTATAAGTATGTATTACATCGCTCCAAAACATTATTAATTAGACTCTCCCATGTTCTACAAGCGACTATTACAATTGTGTTGCCGAGATAGCTGTACAAACGCCCAAATGTTCGAGTGCGCCTTGACACAAATAACAGAATAATATTTTTAATGACCTTTGAAATACAAGCTAAACCGTCATCCATAGTATTTGCTTTTTTATTTATTTATATCTATAGGAGATGCGAAACATTTTTATTAATTAAAGAAATCATTTTCTTTTACATTTTCAGAGAAAACAGAGTCGTGAAAGTATAATTGAAAGCCGTTGTTCATTACATGCCAATAATAAACTGTAAAACCAAGTTTGGATATTGAATTCATTCGTAGCAATTTATTTTGGTCCAATAAACAGATGTTTAAAAGCTTTTCATAATCATGCAGTTATTGTTTCTTAGTTTATTCGATCTACGTTTATTTGTATTAATTGACCTCCTATTGGCCTATTCTATATTAGCGGTCCGCCCCGGCTTCGGCCGTGCTGCATATATAGCCTTCCTCAATAAATGGTCTATCTAACATTGAAAGAATTTTTCAAACCGGACCAGTAGTTCCTGAGATTAGTGCGTTCAAACAAACAAACAAACTCTTCCACTTTACACTATAGATTATATAGCAACGATATACTTTACAAATATATATTTTTTTGTATACAAACACAAATCTATTCTATGTTGAGGCTGCTATAAATATATGTATACATTCTTTCAATTTCTTCATAAACGACTTTATATACGCACGATGACGCCCATGTATCTCTTGTATTATACTTTCGTTATAAATGGAGTATATGATCTTTCCATTCCCTCTGCCATTCGAAGGCGTAAGCACACGGCGTAAGTAAACTTCAATTAACATTACATTAATCTAGTATTTTCTTGTGTTTGGTTTCACGCGAGTATTATACATTTAGAAATTAAAAACTTTTCAACGGATTTTAAACGCGATTTATTCATTATATTATCAGTCTCCCCGTGACCACGCTCGCTGTAAAGTGTTCGAAACGTCGGGTTAATAATATAATGAATAAATCGCGTTTAAAATCCGTTGAAAAGTTTTTAATTTCTAAATTACATTAATCTATCTGTTACATTAAATAACACAGGTAAATACGATACCGTACCCTTGAATGATCATATGCTCTCAGGCGACGACTTTTTGCAGTGCTTGGTTTCACTTTATGAACATTTGATGGTTTATTTTTATGAACACATCAATTGGATCTGATCTTTCAGTTACAAAGTAAATATTCAAGAAAATTTGTCCGTTTGTTATGTTTTAAAATCACATTTTTTGACAATTTTGATTTTGAAGACAAAATTAATTTTTGGAATTTATACTTGCAACTATATTTGATGAGAAAGATTATATTTTGTGAAGCAAAAATAAACTCAATTAAAATAAAAAGAAGATGGCCATATGTACGGACAGTCACGCGATTAAGTTCAATTGAAAAAACCGGTGGGATCTTTGTAAGTCATATTAATAATGATATACATTCTGTAGTTACTAGTCACTACATTCTAGACAATACCTAAAATAGGTAGTAATACCTATTTTAAATCGAATCATATTTTAAGTCGATAACTATTTCATTAGGATGTAATAAATTCAGCATCAATCAGTTCGGAGATGCTAATTTACTCACTGGTGCGAAGACAGGGTGTTCCCCCAGTCACGTGACAAATGTCTTCCATTCACGGGAGCCTCGCAAACACGGCACGAGTATTTGTTCGCGTCTCGCTGATTGCCGATCGTGAATTTTTGTACCGACTCATGTTATTTTTGTATGAGATTTCACATGTTATTGATGCAGTGTTTATCGGTAATACTTTTTGGAGCTGTTTCCTTTAGGGAAGAAAACAATGCATAATGTTATGATGAGACTTTGTAGATCTGTTTCGAGATTTGGTGAAAAAATGCATGCCTAGTGGAATGAATTGTAATTTTTTTATGTCATAGCGGGCAACTGAGCTGGTGCTTCTCCTGATGGGAAGCGATCACCACCAACCATGAACATTCGCAGAGGTAGGGCCTCTGAGAATGCGCTGTAAGCTTACAAGGGGAATTGATAAGGAAAAGATTGACGAGTGGAAAGAAGGAATGACTCGGAAGAGTTAGGAACAAAGGGGCCTTGTATGCTGCTATTTCACGCCGGTTTTCTGTGAGGGTTTGTACTTCCCTTTCGCTTTGCCCTAGAGAGCTCGACTCCCACATTTGTAAATGTTTGAGTTTAAAAGCATTGTCTAATCATAAAAGATCTTATGTACCTGTGATAATGTCAACTGTCTACAATATCTAAGTGTATGGTGCTATAGTATATACATTGAAGGATATTCATTTTGTGCATCTGAAATCAATAATTTAGTAGATAAAGGCCTCAGATTATAAAATAAATGGCGTGGATTATAATTTTCTCGGGCTAGTTGCGCATAGCCCTAGCTAGCGCTGGTTTTGTATTTGCTTTTGAATTTGTATCTCCATTGCCTCTTGTTTTATTATCTGTGATAAAGGGTTTGAGGTTTGAATTTCAAACATTCAAGGAACAATGACCTACGTATTATACTGTTAATAGATAATGTTATTGTAATCTTTTGTTCCTGGCAATGACTGAAATACGTCGGAGTATCTTTTGTGTATTATCATGCTAATTAAAACGGATTAACATAAACAATATTAACTATTATACATGAAAATTTGCCGTATAAATAGTTTCTGGCCTCACGTATTCAGGCAGAAAGTTAAATATTTGTAATATTGGTAATTCCAGTTGTAGGTATTCTAAAATTAGAATAAACTCATTTAATAAATGTCGCACAGTTGATACAGGTCGAAATTAAACAAAGTGAGCCCTACCGAAGTCATGCCAGGAATCTGGGACATTCAATTTCACCGCAAACTAGCTCTGAATTTCAATAGGAATGTATTATTTTTTCTGGGCTAAAATCTTTATTCTATTCGTTTAACGTTTTCCATTTAGAGTATATACTTATGTATATACATTGTTTTGTTTTGTACGCTCTTAAGGGTTTTTTGTTCGTACCTGCTCAGATAGGGTTGAATATAAAAGTATATTCTTAACTGGAAGTTTCTAGAAAATATTTCAAGCAAATAAGTCCCATGAAATTTATGGATTTATGGGTGACGTTGCGTTTGTTCTCAGTTTACACCCTATTTGTCGTATATCTTCTCGTAAAATGTATTTCTTTTATAATAGTGTTCACAAAAGCGTTTCATTTCATACATTGATTCATGCCTACGGTTCACACTTCTGCTGTGTTACCCAACAAACGACACGGGCTATCTGAAAGCATTTCCGAGCTGAGTTAGACCGCTAATTAAGTTTAACAGCATGAGCTCATGAAGTTATTAAATTGCTTGTGAGAACCCGCCAAGAGATATTAGAGCTCGCGCTAACGGTTTCATTATTTTTACGACTTCTGAGTTTTGGACTTGTTATTAAACGGACACCTTTAACTCTACCTGACTGTGTACGTAAAGGCTAGTAATGCTTTATCTATTATGTGTATGCTATGTATTTTATTTTGAGTTACGTTATATACAAATCGCGTTGGATATATGTATATATAATATAAGATATATTATTTTTGTTTCGATGAATAATGATACAATCAATTGACCAGTCAATCAAACTGTTATATATTTATTTTACGTACCACTTACTTATTCCTGTGGTACGAGAACCCCGATGTGAACATATTTATATTAATAATTACAAACATCTCGCAACAAAATGTGTATGTTAACAGTTTACAATGTTATGTTTACACACACTGCTACCAGTATTACACTTAAAATATGCAAATTTATGATAACAGGTATGTGTAAACTGACTATTGTTTAATGAATTAGTTTGAAATTAAATTTGCAATATATCTTGTAAACAAGTTGATTCTAATTGTATTCAATTAATTATAAGCCGATTAGTGCGTCAGTATAGCAATACAAAGAGCTATAATTGTATTGTGATGTTCGTATATATTTGACGCCATACTTTAAAGAAGAAAATATTTCCTGATAATGATGTAAAACATACTTTTTAACGAACGGGCTGAGCACAGCGGTTAGAAAGTAAGTGAAGTCCCGTGTCCCCTAGTGGGGTATGGGGCAGATGACATGTGTTTCAATGATCGATTTTCTTTATAAACAAGTAGATGATCAGCCTTCTGTGTCCTGCCAGATCAATTTTTTTTTATGAGAGTCCCCACCGGGAATCGAACCTAGGACCTCTCGGTTCAACGCTCATGCGTTTACCATTCTACCAAGGTGGCTGTTAGAAAGTCGTTCTTCTATCAAAAAGTTTACATAACCCCTGATCCAATCGTTGTTGGGAAACATTGTAAGGAAATCAGCGAAAAATAAAAAATCTGACGAAAGATTTATTTAACAAGCATTTTTGGATAATCAAAGCAAGTTACAACCACAATCTTGGCTTATTTATAGGTACGTAAAACGTCTACCGTATAATCTAGTTTCTACATTTAATCTCGTTATTCTCCAAATATAGACCCAAAATGAAATGTCGTGTATCAAATGTGATTTTAGGAGACCCCAAAGTAACTTTACCTCACGCAAAGGTTTCCCTACTAACATAAACTAAAGAGTATTTTGTGTAATATAATTTGTTTGACAATAATTTTAGGAAAAATTATTATCTCCTTTAATAAATTCTCTGTAAATTACTTTTACATTTTATTATGCAATTTAAGCATCCTAACCATTATAATCCTACTAATATTATAAATACGAAAGTTTGTAAAGATGTGTGTGTGTGTTTGTTGCTCTTTCATGCAAAAACTACTGAACCGATTGCAATGAAATTTGGTACGAAGATAGCTGGACAACTGGAATAACATAAAAGCAAATTTTATCCCGATATTCCTACGGAATACAGACTTACGCGGGTGAAACCGCAGGGCGCAGCTAGTCTTAGATAATACAAATAAGGTATATTATCTTGTACAATTTCAAGCTTTACTTTATTATTTTTTTTGTAAAACTGATAGATGCGAGCAAAAGAAGTATACATACTACTTTTTACTAAAAAGAAATCAAACTAGCAAGCTCATCAAACTTATTTCCCGTTCAAACAGAAAGCGAAGCGACTCCCCCGCCGCAGCTCAGCCGCTCGGATTCTTAGATGCTAATTGCTTTTCAAGAGGCTCTCCAAACCCATCCCCGTCATTCTTCTGAAGAGTTCTTTGAAGGAAGGGGATTGCAGACGTAATGCTCATCGATACAGCGAATATCGCATAGCAAATTATCATAAATGTATAAAATAGTCCATTGTTTTCCCAACTCCACGCTCTCAAATATTAATATAGGTTGTGTCCAAGGGGGGAGGGGAGTGGGCGCAGGGGGGAGGAGTAAGGTTTTGTATTGTGTTGATAAGCGAAGCAGAATTTCGGGTGGTCACAGGCAATAACAACTGACTGAATATAATGTGGGAAAATTTACCACCAATCAGGCAATTAAATAAAAAAATTATTCATTTTTATTTATCAATCAGGCAATTTAGATTGTAGCATCTGTAATCTAACTTTAGTACTTAAATAATTGTTCTAGGCCTTCCAGATCAAAAGTTTGGTGACAATAACCCATCATGGCGATACTGATGCTACACAACGCCAACACTAGATGATTCAGCTTTAATGTGCGTGTAGAGGTGAATTTGTAGAAGCTTGGTAACCTTGACTGACTACGCAATGCGGCCCGCATGCTACAAATATGTACATGAATTCTTGGCGTTCAATTGTTTCTTTTATTACCTCCGCTCCCGCTATCGCTAGCAGTGTGGCCAGATCTCGAGATCGAGTCTGTTTCGTAGTAGAGGGTTGTATTCATACGTGTCGGGAGCTCACCGTTTACTGCGGTATACATTGTTTCAATCTATATTTGGAAATAAAAGGAATTTTAAGTTTGTTGATGTATAAAATAGTATTATTTTTTACTCTTGGTACTGGTCATAATTATAATTCAAAACCTAATATCATCGAGTGAAGAATATAATTTAAATTTACAGGTAATTTTTGAACTTCCTTCACTGTTAAAACTTCTATAAGCAACTGGCCAAATTTCAGGATAGAATAAAAAATAATTGAATTAGTTACCTCCAATTTCTCAAAGCCCTTTAAGAAAACCAAAGAAACGTAATAATTTTTGATGACACTATGATTCTTTGCCTCGACACTTTGTAATTTTTTTTCTATAGAAAGGTCACCGACGATCTACTGAGAGGAGGTCCGAATTAAATGGGACCAAATGAAAACAAAACTTTCTATCAAACACAAAAAGAATCACTTCAATCGTTTAAAAACCCACGAAGTAGTACCGAGATATATAAAATACTCATTGTATTTTATACCATATAAATTATTGAGGACCATCTTAATTTTTGGAAATGTCAGTTAAAAAGTAAAGGGAACATGTAATAAATCCACATCTTTGTTATATTAATTACACAATTAGGGAGTGTTATAGGAGGAGATTTAAAGGAAGGGAAAGGGAGCTTTCACTTTGTCAGGCTGAGCAATACCTCTCATCGTGTCGTGAAGTATTGCACGAAATTAAATAAAAGAATTCAAATAATAAATTCACGTTAGGCATTGCTCAGGAATAGCTCCGAAGGGGTGCTCATTTACATACAGATTGCTGCCACGCTGGTATTCTTGTTATACGAAATTCATTCTGAAAATATAATACGACTAACGGGTCGCCCCGGCGTCGCTCATGGTACTTCTTTAACCTATGTCATTCGATGAAGATGCACATTTCTAATGGAGAAATAATTTTTGAAATATGTGCATTAATTTTTCTGTGAAATAAAATATAATAGTTTAAAAAAACTATAAAACACGCTTTAACAAAAATCATATTTTGCAAATTGAAAACTGGA
>NC_052115.1:109939-110957 GCF_012273895.1 Zerene cesonia | reverse complement strand
CTCTTACCTGTCGTTTTTCCGTTGCATCAGGTTTGAAATCACAACGATTCTAAAGAAGTTTCACTTCAAAAACTTAAATTAAATTCGCAAAGGGCGGCCTTATCGCTAGGTAGCGATCTCCACCAGGCAACCCTAACAACAAAGGAAAATAAAAATAAAAATGGGTAAGCAAAAATAAGGCAATAATGAAACGCGGATAAAAACAATAATAAAATAAAATACTTAATAATAATAATAATATATACATAAATACAAGCATAACATATATTTTTTTCGGGTTGAACAGATTTTTATGATTCTTGTTTCATTTGAAAGCCGGTGCCTTCCAGGTGGTCTCATTTCAATTTAGTCTAGTTGTGACAATTTAAGAAGTTCAGTTTTTTTAAATAAGTTATTTAAAAAATATTTAAAAGTACAGAAACGGTTTGGTTCCTGTTTTATTATATGTACACTGTACAGATCCCTCGAACTGGTTAGGCAATCAAGCGAGCACCATTTTGTATTTCCCAGAGGTGCAGCAAACCGCTGTAATTATTATTTATTGTTATCGTTAAATCTTCGTTACTGAACTTTTATTACTTAATTATAAACATTTTTTCTGCATTAATTTGAATTAAAAGTTGGAGGATTTTCTTTGAACTTAGCTCACTATTTATTACGGAGAAAACGAAGTTTTTTACGGAGTATTGTAAATACTCTTGAAAAGAAAATACGTTATAGCATTATCCATAGCTAATGTCTCAACAGATTTGAAATACCAATTTATTTAAATGTAAGTCAGACAGTTAGGGACAGACAAGAAACTGTAAGTCTTATAATATAGAAAGCAGTGTCGGTGAGAACCAGAAATAGGTTCTCATTCAGAATCAGCTCACACGGAACTCGTTTGGCAGTAACTATAGCACGAGTTTGTTTGAGATCAAATGACTGGAGGCTGCACGCAGAGCCAGCGCAGCCAGACGTAATCTTATACCTTTAAACGAGCAATTCTTGTATATATATATATATATATATATAT
>NC_052115.1:103584-108939 GCF_012273895.1 Zerene cesonia | reverse complement strand
TGGCTACGTCGGAGAATGGAATAAAGTACTCCATTCCCTGTCGCAGCACATCTGTCACAGCATCCGCGCAGGACGTAGTCTGAAATAGTCCAGCCAATCTAGACATTCAAAGGTACAACATTTCTCATTCAGTTGAAATTTGATGAAATTCTTCAAAACATACATCAAAATAAAATATAAGACCTGCCCATCGTTCCGGTACATGGAAAAACCTTACTCGATGTGAGACGTCAAAGGTAAAAAATTTGTATTTCACGATTTTCACCAAAAAGGTACGTTTTACTATAAGATCACCTCAAACCAAAATTGTAGATCATAAATTTTCCATGGATAAGATTTCAATAATTATTGTGAGAGTTAGAATTTGGATTTTGATATTTGGTTGTAATTGCTGCTATAATTTGTTATACCATCTGATTAAATATTAAAAATAAATAAAATATCGGTAATTCCAATAAAACAAAGATTCCATGTCTTATATTGTATAATGTTCGCCTAGTTCGAAGAATGTAACAATGCTATATATGACGTTTAATCAAGTAATATTGTAAATGTCTTTCTCTAGTTAACAAGAGATGTTAATTATACTTAGATCCAGCAAATGACCAAATTGCTAAACAAATGAAAAAGCGAGTCGTACCCGTGACCTTTCCCCCAATCTTTAACAGATCTTTTACCACAAAGCACTGTTCCTTCTCTACAAACTTATTCTATACTAGCTCTCCGCCCGCGGCTTTGTCCGCGTGGTCAAACTAAATTCAAATAGGAAAGAGATGTGTTGACCGCTGTCAAATCTAGCCTATGTTACTATCTAGCATCCCAACTTACTCCAGGTAAGTCATACGTATAATATTATGTTATCTGTGGTATGCCATTAATAATATTTAAACACATCCTCATTAGCGATAACGACGTCACTGCAACAAGCATATTATTTTATACATTTAATGATATAACAGCATAATATAATTCCGCCACGCGAAAGTATCGTCATTATCTCTTATAATTAATAATTCCGTAATTCCGCTGCAAGTTAAATGCTAACTTGGAGTATGTATGTTTGCAAATAATTAATGTTAATGTGAGTGTACCTAATGATACTATTCTTGCCTTTTGTCTAGCTGGGCGGGACACGCAGTAGAGTACAATGTGTTCCCGCAGTCCCGTCTAAAGCAGTGCGTCGGAACACAGTGGGGTTTTAGTCGGTAGGAATCCGACATAACCCACGGCTCCTTCCCCGGGTGCCGTGGGTATCTTATGCAAGATTTCCCTACTTAAAAAAAATGTATATTTGTAAATAATTAAAATTTAGCCTTTCGTCTCCACCTTCGTCGTTGTCTACCGCCTACCTTCGTCCAGGTTGACCTGGGATGCCTATGTCGTTGCATTAATTCTTGGAACTAATTTCAAAACCGTATATTTATAAAATACATGTTTTAAAAATACAAGTAGAAGGGATAGTTATCTGAGTAACAACATAGGTAACATTGTCTTTATTCTATGCGCCGGACGAAGCGGGGAGTAGCGGCTAGTCTTATAAAGTGAACCAAAATGAAGTCCAACAATTAGGACAAAGGGCAACGTACAAACACAACAACATTCCATTGTAATCTTGCGGGAATAACACTACGCCAGGTTTCTAGGTTCATTGACCTGATTTTACCTTAACTAAATAACATGGTTTCTAGGCTGCCTTTGATGTAAAATTAAAAGAAATATTATTTATGTATCTTTATGTAATATGTGGTACGATATATTACTTGACTTTTTGTTTGCGGCTACAAAAGGTTGAAAGTCATCAAATGAACAAATAACATATTTAAGTTTCGGATGCGTGACCACGATTATCCTCCAATTTGAGCGAATCTTGATGTTAAATTTGCGATATAAGCAAGGCATTTCTACAACACAACAACAGCCGAGATTCATCCAAGAGTAAACAAAGAGCTAAGATGCAGTGCAATAAAGTGGTTTTATCCATGTCTAGGCTCCATGCCGACAGCTGCATTAGCGGCTCAAATGATTGCTTCGATAATTTTCCTTTTTACTTTGAGAAAATTGAATTTCTATTTCCGTAGAAACTAGAAATGTTTTCGCGCGCTGTTATGGTACGGAAACTACTATAATAAAATTATTTAACTTTGCAAGCGGGGCAGCGTGCTTTTACTGTTTTTAACACGTTTTATTTGTATGTTTGTATAAAACCGACTTTACATTCGATTTTGACCCTTGGTTAAAGCGACAGATTTTATTCAAGCTTTAATTGGTGATAATATATCATGAACTAATCTTATTTATTATAGGGAACGTAAGATAATTTGGTTCATTGTTTCAATAGTGTTTATTTTATTTAACTATATCTATTTATTTGACAGGAAGACGTATAATTGTGGACAGGAGTGGTGGATGATTTGTGGTGTTCAATAGCAAATGTATATGACTTTATATTTATCAAAGTTTATAATAAACTTAAGTTAATTTAATGGAATAAGCTTTATGTTGTAACAGAAACAAAAACAAAATTTCATAACCTATTGTCGGTGGTTGAAATAATGACTCCTGATATTATTTTCCTTCGGAATACGATCACTTGCGTACGATAAATATGCAAGTATTGTTCCCTTCAAAAATATGAAGCTGGTCGGTGCATGACCCAGTTCGTAACCAAGGTTTTATCTGACAGGTTAATCGTCGCTGGAAGCTAATTGATGTGAATTTGCAAACCTCACATTTGTTGAATTGCATTTTGTAGATATAATTTAATTTTTTTGTGAACGTTTTGATTTTCCTTGTCAATATCGATTAAGATTTCTTCGTGTGTTTAACAAATCCTCACAAATAACAAAGAGAGACGCACTGATGGGAATATTCGTACAAACATCCTGCACGTAGCATGATATAGTATCTTTAATAAAAACTGGATTAATTAAATTGAACATTTGGTATACCATATTCCTTAAAATTGGATTGTGCAAATAATATCTACATTTAAATATTTCATTCATACATATACTTAAATTTTTCTCCATTAGTGAGAGCCAATAAAATATAAAACAAATAAAAGCAGAACGTGTCAGCCAACCAACAAACCGCATAATTGTGTATTTGACAATGTAACAAACTTTATTATATTGCGTCAACTGTTAGCCATATTTTATTCACGAACCACAATTGTCTCGGTATAACAGCATTATCATGCATCATTGTACGTGAGCAATAAAATCCTCTATGTTACATGTAACAATAACTATTTGCTTGTGCGAAAAAACCGGAATTGTTTTCCTCAAGTATAATATTAGTGTTATTTGTGGAGGCGGCTCGCGCGTGTCACTCTGCCGCTGGGAGTGACCGCATAGAGTGACGTCTGACTAACGACCTTTTCGTAAATCGCGTTATTTGTCTCACAGTTTCTTTTTTGTTTTTTTTTTCTACTTCTAAAAGTTGTTGTATCCATAATGATTACAGGTAGAAACCAATTGTTCATTGGACTTTGAAAATAAATTAACTTCCTTGCTTCAACAGAATAGTGTATTTACACGTGCATGTGTTCTCCGACGTATTCCAGGAATAATCTCATTGTGAAATTTAATATAATTCATCAACTCTCATCTAATTCTAGTAACACACTTGCAACGATTAGTTATAATTTCGTTAATTCCGAGATTAAGTGAAACCAAATATATATATGAATTCTCGTCTTCATAGAATGTCAATATTTAACCTGTAATGCGGCCGTAATATTTTCTTGATAATCGATTAATCTTTGAAAAGTTAATATAAAGGGTACCTAAAGATATAATCAAATCCAAAGGAAACTCACTCATCACGAAATCTCCAAAAGATAACGCTCTTTAACGGTCAAGAGACGATATTACCGAGGCCTTAAAGCAGCGATCTGTTGCAATATCTTTTACAAAAAAGGTTCTTTATATTTCAAAGGGTTCTTAGACATAAAATAAATTGAAATTATGCGATCATACAGGCTACACATGGCTGAATATTGAAAACCAATTGAGCGATACTGAAGGTTTACAGTAATCAGTACGGATAAGTGATTACTTATAACTTTTTGGTCGTAACGTTCGCGGGGTTAACGTGATTATCATAAAATGGGACTTTATCAACTCATCAGTAAAGTCTAAATTGCGATGATACGGTTGTTCGACTGAATTAACCAATAACTACGTACTGGGAAAGCATTGAGACTTCATTGTGGACGAATATTTACAAAGAAGGTGCGTTCCACGAATCTTTGTATCACACGTGGAATGCTAAAAATTAGATATGAAATTTTATGTTATTGGAAGCATGTGAACTTGGAAGCCTTAAGACTACCATCTTTACGGTTTTGTTTAAAAATATTCAATGATAATGAAGGTATTGTCGCTATTGTGTATAACCGTGCCTAATTTTTACCAAGAACGTAATATCGAGGCAAAATAATGTATTTCTATAATGCGACTAGTGTGTAACATAATATACAGAAATATTCTCCATTTGAATGCCGTTTATTGTGCTATTATGATTCTCCCGCCTTTCAAACGACTTCAACAGACAGGCCCAAAAGAATCTCAACAGCTATCTTAATGCAAAATCTCGACACCTTCCTATATTTTGCACACAAATCGCTCGACGAGTTGGCCAACTGGTTGCCAGATGAACTCCCGATTGGGAACAGTGCGTTCGTTTCCTCGTGCGATCAAAACTGCTCTCAGTCAGCTGAGAATTCACTCAAATTGCCTTTTGAATACATTAATAAACGTTCACGGGCCAATATGTAAAGGTATTTCGCCGTTGAAACAAAATTTATCCCAACAAAAACGACTAATTGGAATGAAATTGTAGCTTTTTGCATTTCGTAATTATTGTACAATGTTAAAAATGTAAATTAAAACGGTGTAAAGCTGGATTCAATTTCAATTATTTTACAGTGAGGCTTGAGTACCTACACCGTAAATAGCCAAGTTAGTAAATAAAATTATAATATAGAATCACCGCTTTCAAAGCGAACCAGCTTATGTTATTACTTTTACACATTAAGAAAATCGAAAATCAGAAATATGACTATGATATTTTGTCCAATCCACACCTTAATGATTAAAGCATTGTCCTTTTAAATCCTTAGATGATACTGTATTAAATAGCGTTATTATAGCCACGAATTCTACTTCCAATCTCTTAAAGACCCAGGAGTCACAGCATCATAGTGTCACAATATAAAGTGAGACATAATTGTGGAATCAGAAAGTCGGTCACACAGTCCACGTTTAAAGTTTCACTAGCTGTGACCCGCGGTTGAAACCGCGTAAGCGTGCTGCGTAACCGTATCCCGTAGGAATATCGTTATAAAAAGTG
>NC_052115.1:72071-102584 GCF_012273895.1 Zerene cesonia | reverse complement strand
AAAAAAAAAAAAAAAAAGACTCATAGAACTGTCAATTTGCAGCTAAGCAATTCGTAGTTTGTTTTTAGTTTGCAATGTTACAGTTAAAACCCGTTCTTAAACTAGTTCTGACTAGGGAAATGCGTTTATAAAAACAAGTTATAACATGGTTGTAACGGTAACATATAGTCTTCGCTATGACATCAAATATTACTATCAAGCGCTTTAGTATTCTATATGCCAATTACGAGCTCAGTAAATAGTATTGTGTGTTGATTGTAATGAAGTAGCCTCGAGCGTCTTGAGAGCAATATACATGTCATATTACATGTAGCTTTGACATAATACGTAACCAAATCAGGTCGCCGCATATTATATTGATTCATAGATAAAGTGAATGAAGTTTTTGTTATTACAAGTGTGTTTACAATGAAAATATAATATAAATAAATAATATAATTAAAATGTGAATACCAAGTGGAAATGGATTTGTACCGATTTTAATTGTACATTTTTATTTAATACTAGCTAGGAAAAAGGCATAAAGTTTCCGTTCCCGTGGGATATCAAGGATAAAACCTATCCTGTATCTGTATTCAGATCTCTAATTATATTTGTGCAAAATTTAATAAATTTTTTTAAAACAGATAGATTTTCGCATTTATAATATTAATATTTGTAGAAATCAATTCTTCATTTCCACCAGCAACAGGAAAGACTTTTAATATAATATCCTCAAAACAATAAGAGGCTATATAATTTCTATAGTCTCGTACGATAGCAGTCACCTCGTGGAATTGCTACAAGCCGCAGCTCGTCGGGCTGGAGACGAGCCAAGGGAGTATCAACAGGCTTTGCGACACCCAACTGTTTGGACTGTCAGCTTACCGAACTTAACAGACCTTCGGTGCTTTTAAACGGCTTTCATTTATTAAAACTAAATTTTAAGGCGAATTTTACTTTGCAATATAAAGTTTGTTCGAGTGAAGTGACTAATTTAAATGTTCTGACATCGGTTTTTTCATGTAACGTTATTACCAGTCTGCTGAATTGAAAAAAAAAAACTGAAACCTAACTTACCCGCCAGTTAGACATCAAGAAAACAGCCAGTAGCGAGGTATCGAGGTACAATCTGGAGTTCGTTAATCAACGTCCGTCGCTGAGTCGCATTATTCAGCTCTAGCTTAAGCATTGCAGTTTTTTTGCTTTTTTATTTTTTTAATATTTCTATTTTATCCATATTTGAGTGTATTATTCAAAATAACGTTTAAATTGAAGAAAGGTTGTCACCACGAGGTTCTTACTAAATATTACATTTAGAAAAAAATATAGTAGTGGCATAGCATTTTTTTTTAATATTTATATTTCAACGTAGTACAGTCTCTTTATGATCAATAATAAATACCGATGATGAATAAAATGCAGTCAGAATTAGATGAAATACAAATGCACTTTTTTATTTAAAAAACGCACTAGTTTCGCGAAAGAAAGTATTTTAAATAACATCGCATTTAAATTGTTTGTAATTTTTCATTCATTACGCATTTAAAGCTATTAGAATGCAGCCGAGATAATGATATTAATGTCGGATGAAATGAACTAATTAGAAAATGACTGGACGCAGTAAATGTCCACAAGTAAAGTTGTTTGGTTAATGGTGAAGGCGCTGATTCTAATTGTGCTAATGGGAGACGCGGCCAACGACAAAACGTTCTTATCTATTCGTGCTTAAGTCTAATATTGTTAATTTGAGTTGCATTTTGTTGAGGGCAAGAGATGCCGCGCTTAATCAAGAAAGATTTTGCTTATAGACATTGGAGTATTTGCAAATAAAGACAAATCTCGAGGGGTTGTACAGGAAATGATATTGTGTTCGAAAGATTTGGTTCGGTTTTATTTTAAATTAACAAAATTACTTTAAAAATTGATTTTATTAAATAGGGTTTTATATATTTTTTTAGTTTTTGTTCATAATAGGGCAGCGCTTGACCACGACATGGATGGATGACCACGACATCGCCTGATGGTCAGCTGAAGTGTGGTCTAAGATGGAGCGACCTATCGATCTGCGTCTAAAGCAGTACTAAACAACCAAATCAGTCTTGCACATGTATTTTTTCTGTATTATTGGATAACCGTACTTAAACCGATGAACGCCTCCTTGGTACAGTGGTAAACGCGTGAGCGTAGAACCGAGAAGTCCTGGGTTCGATTCCCGGTGGGGACAATAAAAAAATGTCTCGGTCTGGCAGGACACAGAAGGCTGATCACCTACTTGTCCATAAAGAAAATCGATCAGTGAAACAGATGTATATCATCTGCCCCATACCCCAGTAGAGGACACGGGACTTCACTTTAAGTACTTAAACCTAGGTCTGCTGTTGTCAGATCAAATGCAAGACTTGGCACTTGGGAGACATTAGCAGTAGACGAAATGATAAGTAAGATAAATCTTCACGCAATCATGATGGTTTGTGCTCTTAACGAAGTGGTGTAATTTGTAAGTTTTATTAAAAATAATAGACAAGGACAAAAGTAGAAAGTTCTCGTTTTTATAAAGTTGATCCTAATAAAGTCCCGCTTAACCTAAAACTGTAAACAAGTGGGCGACTCTGGAAGGACTTAACCATTCTTGTTTCTAAATAAGGCTTAGCGTCTTGGCGGGCCACGAGCCAAGAGCTATAAGTTTCTATAATTATTATTGAGCGCAGAAAACATGTAAGCTAAATAATCGTTTCGTTGATGTTGTTTCGATGCCATGTCGCTCGGTTTCTGTTGCTCGAGACAGAGTAAAGTTTACTTAATTTAAATTTCTTTCGGCTGCTGATGATTTGGAATAATTAAGGCGTATAATGAACAATAGCATTTGTATCATCAAGATCTACAAATTGTACCTCTTATGACAAAATCCCCAAGCGGTTTTCTATCAGTATCCTTTATTTTATAATAGTAGTCTGAAAAACATCCCTATTTTTTTTGCTTCACATGAAATTGAAGCGTCCCCGAATGGAAAATATTAAAAAGTATTACAATTGAGATTAAAACGATTAGTCAACATTTGTAGAAAAGTATTAAATTTATAAAATAAATCTATACCAAGAAATACTAATATGGATGACGTATGGATGACGAGCAAAAAGCGCGGGTAGTTCAGTAACCGGTGTCGCGGCCCGCGCGCGCGGAGCGAATGAAAACAAAAGAAATTAAGTAGCAGCGTCTCGTCGGTTTATTTTCTCTCCAAATAAGTCACGCCCCGCAGACCTCTTACTGAATATATTATATTTATCCCCATTTACGTGTTTACTTTGTATCAATTTCGCATCGTTGATATCGTTTGCATGCAGTCATGGGGCATACAAATATTAAATAACATAAATAAAAAATCGATCAAGTACGAGTCGGAGTTACGGAACAAAGAGAAACTGCAAAGCAGCGGTCGTCCACCTATTTATGACCAGTCTTGTTCTTTTTTGCGGCAATAGAAATAATCACCTCTGATAAGTTCTAATGTTTGAATATCACGTTCATGAGATGCAGTCTGTCTGTCGGACAGACAGAGAACTCTGAGTCTCCAGGGAACACAATTAACGTAATGTTACATAAATAAACAATCATTTATTTCTTCTCGTACATTAAGTACACACGGTAGAATAATAGTTGTTTAGTATACAATAGCTAATGAAGAAGCAAAAGGCTCCGGTTTCAGCAGTCAGCTATTGTTGTCCAAGACTTGCGAATATCAAACAGCGCTGCTTCTCATATGTACCTTATTATTTGGTACAACTTTTAATTATATGCATTTTTTAAAACTCACGTAAAATTCTTCTAAACCGGGAACGAGGCGAGTGAAATGGAATACTCTAGCCAGAACAATTTACATTACACAATGTTTGAGTTTGCTTCACATGTTAATTTTAATTAAAAACTTTACGACTTACGCTGTTTGTCGTGAGTCGATCAGTTTTAATATAAATTATATCATTGATTTGTGTTTGAAACTTAATTAAGTCGATAAAACTTTGAGTGAAGGCATCGGCGACGTTGTCGAGTTATTTTATAAATTAATTAATTTGCTAGACTTGGCGGGAGATAATGAAATCGCCAAGATTAGAGCTGGTTTAATATTGTCTTTGAAAGTCTATAGACAGATGATTTATATTTTTCATCTAAGATTCCGAAATAAATACTAAACATATCCATATTATATCGTGGCTTATAAAATAATATTACTTAATAATATAAATCAATTATATCATTAGAACCTTATTTGAAGGTTTGGTTGTTCGTTAAAATTTTCTCCCTAATAAGCATTAAATTAGGTTCTCTAGATAATTTTGGTTGCTTATTAAGATCAAATGTTACAGATATAGTTAAAAGAAGCCTCACGCTTTTATGATTTAAGACCCAGATTTTAAAAGTGTTTTCTTTTATAGGCATCCGCGGTCAACAAGGAACTGTTATACTTTTGTCATATCTGTCTGTCCGCCTTTAAAGACAAATTAAAGGGGTTATATTTATAAAATACAGTACCACAAACTTATCTTTGAAATTGCGAAAAATTTAACTACATATATTGAATTACCATTGCTGACTTCTAAAAGCTTTGTTTGTTTTATCGCTTTTTTCGAATATTTTATGAAAACATGCCCACAGCTGGAGTATGCTGCCTGGAATATTATTCTAAAGGTTTCACTGAAGCTAAAAAGTCCCCATTTGTCGTAGAGCCTCAATTCCATCCGCACCATCTGGATGGTTGGCGGTCCACCGTACGTTTCTTTCCCGCAACTTCTTTCCGCGTACGGTGAAGCTTTGGAACGATTTACCAGCTCCGGTATTCACGAACAATTACGACATTGGGGCCTTCAAGAAAAGAGTGTCCCTGAAAGTATGTCCCTGAAGGGCCGGCAAAGCACTTGTAACACCTCTAATGTTGCAAGTGTTTATGGGCGGTGGTGACCACTTAACATCAGGTGGCCCACCTGCTCCTTTGCTGGCTCTGCCATAAAAAATCAGAGACATCCTCTATTTCAGAGATAAGTTTGTGGCCGTGTAATATTGTTTACGAACAAGTATTAATCTAATGCTACATATTTGATGATTGTGCTTGCAGTTATTGCGAAGAAGCAATGGTGTGCGAGTGAATTGTCTCTGTGAGTGGGCATTTGCATGATAAATGAGTCACTAGCGGGGATTCGCAACCGACCTTCCGTTGACGCTGACGCCATAATGTGCGCACTAACTCAGTCAATGTCAGACGTCAGTACTAATGTGCCTAGTTGTATGATCGTTGTAGTAATTAATTCGTTACTGTACTATGCAGTACTTGAAATATATTAACTAATTATATTAACGAGTAGAATAACAAAATATTAGAATGTATACTTCTACGTAAAGACACGTTAAATTCATATAAAAACTTCTTCCTATTTCCTTTTGTTGATAATAAAATAAATAATTTTTATTGCGGCATGTCATCCAAAATTAAGAATTTTAAACTGCGCAGTAACTGAGACAAATCCAGTATCCCGATAAAGGACAAACAGCTCCAAAGATAATTATTATGCTGTATTAATGTTATCATTGACAACGATACTATAGCTGCAGTAGCTTTACATTCTTAGGCTTTATACACACTATAAATGACGTAATTTTTCATTTTAAAACAAAATAAAATACGTAGCAAAGGGCTGTCATGCGATTTAGTATCCTCGAGGGCCGGCTAAGCTGGTGTCAGTCTGTGATAAATTGTGTTATATTCGGTCGACATAATGTTTAACCGTCTCCTGTGCGTTCGTGTTACCTAAGATTATATTCATTACGTTCAGATCAGAAATTACGTTTCTGAACTTATTATGCATTAAAACGTTTTGAAAGTATATTTTAAAACGTCAAAGATACACCATTTTTAAATTCCAAGCCTGAAATGAAAATAAATTCTCCTGCAACACATTCCAATGGAACCATTCTCAAATCGTTTTATGTTTTTGTTCTGATATATTATTCAATTCACAGTGCATCGCCTGATGATGAGCGCCACCACCTTTAATTTAAATTGCCGACCTTAAATTGGTAAGGGAGTAAAAAAGGATTGACGAGAGGAACATAGGAAAGGACTGGGAAGGGTAAGGAAAAGGATATAGATTGTCTAAATTGTCTAAAACTACGTGTAGAATTAAAATAACGTAACGTTTATAACTAAACCCACTTACTCGTATATCTAAAAGTTTTATACGAGTATAATAGAAACCAGTTTAATTCACTCGAAGTCCAAACGAAGTAAGTGTTAACAAAATTACCAGATTCCCGCGGCCGAAGGCTAGTTAAAGGTTTCCTCTAGTCCAGTGTCCTCTCTCTTGAACTATTTTGTTTGGAGTAGTACCCCCCCTGCCCCTTCGGGTCTCATGCACACAAATTCACTACTAGTACTTGGCTCTTGGATGCTGCAATCTTGGATGGAGATTTGATTAACTGTAAGGCAATACAATCAAAACATCTTGCTTATATTTTGGGTTGCAATTTGTGAAGTTTTCGGATCGAGTTATTTTAAAGTTAGTAGTTAGTTAGTTTTAGTTCTAATACCTAATTATTTATAAGTTCTACCTATTACGAGTTCATTTCATGCATTAAAAGTATTCGGAAGTGAGATAAACAATCTAGTAGAATGTCTAATCTAGTCAACACAGAAGTAAGTCAATTGATGTTTTCCAACTTTTTTACTTTTTAGTTGCGTCAGTTTACTGAGGCAGCAGTAGCACTGGTCCGGAGTTTCAATATCCGTTAGACATAATAAGATGTTTATTATAAAACTTAGTATATCTTAGGATGGAAGCATCATAATGCTTGCACTCATTCCACGGATATAGAATCTGCAATCGAGCTTGGAGAATCTGAAATGCGTGACTCGAGAAATTATTCAAATATTCATTATCGACGATATACGTCCTTAATTACAGTAATTATTTGAATTAACGAGATGGATGTGAATTTCTGTGCATAACTTCTGTTTATGTGCTATCATCAATATAACTTCTACCTGTAATGGGTAAAATTTTTTATATTACCTAAAAACTTAAAAATGTATTATATTACTATTTGAGTTAAGCGGTGTGTGTATGTGTGTGTGTGCGCGTGCGTGTGTATGTGTAGAAGTCAGAATCGACTTTATTTTGTTCGCGACAAGGTCTAATATGTTTTAGATTGTTTTCTATGTGATTTTCACTTTCAAATCCCTGTAACACTATAATTTTGAACAATTAATCATTTCTTAGTTATATATTACATCCTGATATTGATATTATTCAACACATTAATCAATTCCATATATAACCCTGACCTAGTTCTAGTATGGGACAGTTTGATATACTATGAGCTACATTTCTTAACAAAAATAGAACCCTGAAGAATGTCATTTTGTAGCGCGGGCGGAAATCATAGAGAATAATAAAGCATTAATGTAGAATGGCCACAAAGACCTCGTTCTTGAAAGTTAACCAAAAATAAGATTATGCATTCAGTCATACAAAAGAGAAGTCCGGTTAAAAGATATAAAAGTTTTAACAGTGAAACTTTAACTTCACAAAAGTATGCAATTTTATATCCATGAAAAATTCTACAAAGCGACGCCTCCACAAAGCGCCAGTTATGTATTCTGAACAATAAATAGATTTTCTTTGAGCACCAAACTGAAAGCTAAGTTCCTCTGTTACAAGTGCTAGAAATAACATTGCACTGCTTCGACCTTTTTGGTGACATTGTAGTTGCATTTTTTATTTGCATTTTATGGAAATATTGTTAGCGTGAATTTAAATGAACGTGAAGTCACGTGTCTCCTAGTGGTGTATGGGGCAGATGATATACATCTGTTGCGCTGATCGATTTTCCTTATGGACAAGTAGGTGCATTTTGTGTCCTGCCAGACCGAGACATTATTTTTGTTAGTCCCCACCGGGAATCGAACCCAGAACCCCTCGGTTCTGCACACACGCTGGTGTCGAAGGCGGTGCAGTTACATACCATATATTAATATTTTTCCTTAGCGCAGCACGCCGGCTCGCACACGAGAATAGTTGAAAGCCATTGTTATGACACAAGGATCAAACATAAAATTCAAATGCTTGTTTTCCGGATTCTAAAGTAAACAAAAACATTCATGGGTTAAAGTATAAGCTGTAATCATACTCAATAATAATTTATTTAATTAGTTCTTCTTAACTATTCAAAAGCGCTTCTATAATAAACGTAGTTGAATAAATAAATGTTTGAGCTTTACATAAAAGCAATTATTGAAATGCAAGTCACCATAGCTGATTTAAAAATTTTCTCTTCTTTTGTGCCCTTAATATAAAAATATATAGCAGGCAACCCAATTACTGTTCAGGAAATTAATTATAGTTCAAGGGTGGATTAATGATATCCAGTCGCTTTTTCGTGAATAACAAACCAAAAATATACAAACTAATCTTTTGCAGTATTTGCAGTACCTTTCTGCAAGGTACAATACATTAAAATGATAAAATACTTTTTATTCTTATTCTTCTATAATAATAATGTAAAGTTAAAGATTTATTGTCTGTTTGAACGCATTTATCTCAGGAATTATGGAGCCCATTACAAAAATTCTTTCATCATCATTGGAAAACACGAAGTTCGCATAGTGTATAGTACCAGTATAAAAGTGTATAATCTATGGTGTATAGTGTACACATATATCGGGGGTAGCCGGAACGGACCGCTAGGAGATTAGGAAGCAGAAACGATGAGTGCAGAAATATACCGAATTTGTAAAAAAATACTTCAAATCATCGAAATTCAGATAATAGCATAATCATCATGCATTATTTAGAAATTAAAGACTTTGTAACGGATTTAAAACGCGATTTATTCATTATATTATTAACCCGCCGTTTCGAACACTTTACAGCGAGCGTGGTCACGGGGACGTGTCCAGTCTAATAATTAATGTGTCTTTAATTTCTAAATGTATAATAGTCGCGTAAATTCAAACACAAGAAAACACTGTCATGCATTAATATAGCAAAAATTTTATAAATTTTTTAATATCAAATATTAGAGGTTTTCACATTTAATTATCAATCCTTTCAACATTAAAATACCCACAAATTTTCATCTCTATAATGATTATCATAAGCTTTATCCGGCACATATTAGCTCTCGTGGATAGTGTTACGGTGCGATGCAACCGAAAACAAATAAAATGTTTTAATTAAACTGTCACATTGTGTTCAAAATGGTAAAACAAAATGGAGATTGGATTTTCATTTAGAACATGAATATGAAAAAATGTGTTAGTTTCGAAATTCGTAAATATTTCGTGTGCCGCCGCCGCCGCCGCCGCCGCGTTGAGTTTTTCATTAAAATATTTAAAACAGAGCCATTTTTGTAATACGTAAGTGAAATGAAAGGATTTTTTATTTATCTTTACGACTTTTAAAGAACTGACTTTTTCATTAAATAATAAAATATCCGATGATTATTTGGATCGTGGAAAACTTGACAACGTAATATAATATAGGGTCAATTAAATTGTAATTAAAGGGACAAGACGACAAATTATCCTCGCCGCTACTATCGCAAGCTGAGATTTAATATAAAATATTTAAAATTCGCATTAAAGACAGGAATGCGAGGCATTCCGGTTGTAAGGTCAGAGGTAGCCCTGCGACCCGGCTGACCCGCGCCCTCCCCCCCACTGCCGCCGTGCCGCACGCCTCGCCCCGCACCCGCCCGCCCTGGAATTCGCCCACGGGGATACATTTTACAGTTAATGTGGCAGATACGATGTTACATCATTAATTATAAAGCATTTCGTGAGGTTGCGGTTAAATTAATGTTCCCCTTTTTATTTAATTCTGTTGCTACTAATTGTGTTGAGGACGTCTAGTCGAAAGATTAAACTGTTTTTGGGTATTATTCAAATTTAAACAGGCGTTAAATGTTGATTCATTAAATATGCTATTGTTTATCAGATGTTATGGTACTTTTGAAATTTGGTTGCATCACGAAAGATCGGTTTCAATATATTATTCGGGCTATTCATTTGTGCAGTCAGTTCGTTTTACCACATATTAACAGTAATATATTGTATGTATATATATTGCCTCTAAATCAATAAAGAAAAATTGGCTCGGTCTTACAAGGAACAGAAGACACCTACTTCTTCTCCAAATAACGGTCACGGAAACCGATGTCCAACGCAGCTGGACACCCATCAGGAGCCACGCAACTCTACTTGTATATTGCTTACTCGTACATATGCACTGTGATAGTAATGAGCGAGCAGATCGTAAGCGTGAGTCGTAGCACGTGCGAGGCTTGTGCTAACTGCCAACTGATGAGAATATTAAAATACACAATTTCCGTCTAATTAAGAATAAGCGGTGATAAATCAGTTTCAGTGTGGTATTACTAATATTAAGGAGCCCATATCATGAGATAAATTTTATGTATGTTACACGTATCGCTTTTCTTGTACCTTTATTTATGTAACTAATGCAATCCGTGCAAACGACTCGCCAGCGTCATAATTCCTGCATCGTTATAAAAAATATCAAACCAAAAATCCAATTACGTTGCTCCGCCTTGAAAGTTCAGTTATTAAGAGAAACAGAAAGTAATAAAATTTTCACCTCTCCCGAAGCGGGCCGGTTGTTTCGATAAAGTTTTCACTTCATTTTGTTTCATCCAGTTATTTTTCCGAAGTCCCAAAACGAGATCGAAGTGGCGGTTGCTACAATAACATTTGTGTTTTGGGAAACGAAATGTACGGCCAAAATACTGTTGGACCCGTTCGAAATTTAAAACACCGTTGTTCAGAATGCTCGCAGATTATTTATAAGATACCAAAGAGAACTGGATGTTTTACACGACTGCGCTAGAGGAGGGTACTGCTTTTTGAACGTATATAATCTTTAGCACGCCATAAAGCTTAAAGCCTTGAACGGATTTTACACATGTGATTTTTTTTCTCGTCATGTTCATTGATGCTGTCAGTTATTTTTCTGTATACTAAAAAAAATATTCATGAATGTATTTCTATGTTCTTAATTAAGTAACTACCCACAGAGTGATGCTACAAGCGGTGGTATTATTCGAGTATATTATTATATCGATCGATGAGAATCGAGTAGGTCGAGTTAAATACTTAATCTTCGGGCATCTATTTTTTACGTAATAAATATCAAATGAATGATGGGGTGCAATGAGTTAGGTATAGTTTGTGTGTAACATGGACGCAAGAATCTGTAATTAATTCAGCGTGTAAATAAAATCAAACCGTGGAATATCGAGTTATATTTTAAATGATCATAATTGAATAGACTTAATAGAAATGTATTTCCATTCAGAATGTTCAAGCTAATTAGAAAAACAAATTTATTTATGTTATAGTATATTTATATAGAAAGATAAAATAAAGATTCATTTGTATCACTCTTTTCTATACATTCAATGAAGCCTTATAAATTGGACATGTAGATGTGGATACATATAGCGCCTCGCGAGCAGCCTCCAATTAGTTTAGCAAGCTCACTTGAGCGAATTTAAATAATGAAACATGAAGTCTATAAACGCGATGCGAACAATTTGAGAAGTAACGAAGCGAACCACGTGATATTAGACAAGTTTGGAACTCGGCTATTAGGGAAATCAAGGTGTGCTCGCAAGACTCGATCAGCGGGGAACGGGGCATTCAATTTATTGTTATGTTGTATTTTTAATATAATAAGAAAGAAAAATTATGAATATTTCAAACACTACTTTTATTGTATAAGAAATTTGAGAGTCTAGCACACGTTTGAAACTTCGGTAAAGAACAGTAATGTTTTAAGTTTAAATTTTAGTGATTAATTCTTCGTCAGTTGCACATGTGTAGAAAGAGGTAGACTAGAGTTTCGGGTTTTTCCCAATTATCCAAATTAGTTCTGTGGTTCGCTAAAACAGAAATGAAATTTTCACACATAGAATATTTCTTATTTGTAGGTAATTCTTTTAGACGTAGACTTTCAAAATGTATAAAATTTTTGATTTTAGTATAAATATCAATGTTAGTTGTCCTTCAACAAAAAAGCAACAAAAACGCTGCGGTGATTTTAAATTCAGAATTGAATATTTAATTGACTACTTCAACACAGATTCAAATGTAAAACGTTGAATGATTCAACACGTAAAATTGTGAAGTCTCGTTGAGAGTGGAAAAATGAAATATTCATCATATTTTCAAGTTTAATTTATTCTTTGTTATTTACCTGAACGTGTTAAAAATATATATATACATGTAGTCTCCGCTCCGCTCATCCGATCCGCAGCCCCATCTAGGTCAATGTGACTTTCGTCAATGTGACCTTCCCTCGCAATCTTTAGTTTTCATCGTATTTAAAAAAAAACATAAAACATACCTCTGATTTAAATCAACAATCTGATTAGCTTTAGACATTTATTTAACTATTTACAATGCTATTTTGTGCCAAAACTAGCTGACCCGGCAAACGCTGTTCTGCCTTACTATTATCATTTAGGGGGATGATAAATAGATGTTGGCCGATTCTCATAGATACTGGATAAGAACAAAAAATTTCATGAAAATCGGTAAAGCCGTTTCGGAGGAGTATGGCAACGAAAACTGTGACACGAGAATTTTATATTTTAGATAACATAATTTTTTCAATGTTTTTTTTATTGTCTGCAATGGTGCTGGTGGGTCGCCTGATGGTAAGCGCTACCACCACCCATGAACATTTAGAGCTGCACCACAAATGGATTGTCGACTTCAAACTGGAAAGGGATTAAGAAAGTATTGACGAGAGGAATAAAAGAAAAGAAGGGGCCACCGGCTCCCCCGCTCACCAAACGAAACACAGCAGTATGCTATTTCGCGCTGGTCTTCTGCGGTGTGGTACTTCCCCGGTACTAGCGGCCCAATCCGTGCCGAAGCGTACTCGACTACCACATACTATTACAAAATAGGTAATGAAAAATAATATAGGTTCAAAAGGCGGTCTTATCGCCAAAGTCAATTTCCACCAGATAATCTGCCTAAAAGTTATCTTCTATCTAGTCTAAGAAAAAGGGGATTAATACCTATTTTGTTATCTGCGCCCTTGGGTGTAAGGAATATGATAACGCTAATAACATTTAGATTTGGAAAAGAGAAATAAAGGATTTTTCATGAGTACATCTCAAGAGTTTATTGATAAAACATACCAAGGAAATAATTTCAATTCTTCACGTATAGTTTGGTATTTTTATCTAATATCAATTTATACGATCTCTCAATAACGCATATGCTCTGTTTGCAACTGTTACATAAGCTAACAACACTAGCAGCAAATATAAAGCTAAGCTTCCAACAAGTTAACCAGTTCCACAAGCAAATACGAAATATCTAAGAGCCAGCAAATTCGCCAATAAATCTCTAAATCGGACGTTATCAGACAATATTGTACATTTTACCTTCTAACTCGAGCCACCGTAATAAAGTCGAAGCGATCTAGTTTGTTAAAGGGAGTAAACAAAAGATTTTCAGTCCGCCACAAGCGAGACAGAGAGCCGGGTTCCCATAAACAAGTTAAATGTTTCGTGAAAAACATCTGTCGAGGTATATGGATAATGATCGCCGCTTAGCTATTGAAATGAAAAATTTAATCGGTGCCAGCTGACAAACTTTCCACACTTTTATTATTCACATTTATATTTTAGTTCCATTCTGCTGAGTCATTACATTGTTTTTTCGATAGATAAAACAAAAATTCACTGTGAATCAAATAATGTATGCTAAAAAATATTTTACTTACATTATTAGTGTGAAACTCAAGAACGCCGTCCTGTCAGACCTGAAAGCCTTGAAAACCCACAATCATTCATACACACGTCGATATCAAATATTTTTTCTTTCACTTTAATGAAAAACGAATAGCCTACGTAAGTAAACCTACACGTTTAAAGTCGCACATTGCTTTATTCTGTTTGACTTATGTTCTTATACAAGTCTCTAGGTGTGTAAAGGGGTTCAATTGAAATAACACCAATCTTAATAAAAAATATTACTTGTATTAATATGTACACACACTTTAAAATGTGTATCTGTGTAATAAAATAAATCATCAAGCCATAACACAATGTGTATAAAAGTTTACACGGCACTTAATAAACCATACAGTCCGCTAAGTTAGTTTTTGCTGTAGCCCAGTGTCCGAGGGTAGGCGACAAAGCACGTGACGAAAATACTAGCCGTTTGTAAAAAGTACCGCAATATTATTATATTTTATTCGAGGAACAACATGTTTTCACAAATACTTCGTGGCAAGTTTAGACGTGATAGTTGTTTCTGAGAGTGTGTGGGTCACAACAAACATTAACTCTGTTTATTTTTATTGAGTCAACTTTCAGAATGTTTAAGTTTGAACATAATCCGGCGTACAAAAACATATTTTTTAATCGCCGAGAAAGAAATTATTTCATTATCATTTAATTAATCCGGTCTCATATTACTTATGCAATATGTAATACATTAGCATTCCGCGCGCGGCTCCACCTGCGTAGTTACTTTGGACTAGAAATTACTTAGAAATACCTTGGGGACTAGAAAGTACCTTGGTACAAATTAATAACTACCCCTCCTATAACACTTGAAAGAAAGACATACAAGCAAACACAGTTTCACATTTATGATATTGAGCAAGGGTTATATATCTTTTCATGAAGCAACCTTTACTTTCAAGTGCTTTTCAATGATTACAATTCAATGAAAATTGATTATAAGATTTAATTAAACATCTAATAACACTCGTTCAAATTTCAATAAGAAAAAAACAATTGATATAAATATTATCAATGTATCAACAGTCAGTATATGATTACCGATATCCGTTTATAAATATTTATCTCGTACCAGTCGACCCGACAGTCGTTGTAAACTGGTGTTGAGTTTCTTACTTTTCTTTAATATTGCTGTAAAATTTGCTTCCTCAGAATACTTCTCACATTAAAAAAAACAGTGAAAAATATCGAAATCGGTCGAGCCGTTCACGCGTGTTGGGTAAAAGGGAAGGGAAATAGAGGTTAATATGCAATGAGATTTTTTGGATGATTCAATCAAACTAATTACAAGTTGAATAACTAAATGACGCGTGTGAGCGACACGTATTGTCCTGTCAGAAGCCTCAAATAAATCACGTTTATAATTATGTGTCGAAAACCGCTGCGTCGGCGGGATTATCGCGTTACTGTTAACTCAAAATTGGCTTCGCCTCTGTTATATAAGCTTTGGATATTGGTTATTAACAGTAAATAACTTCGTACTAACGGTTAAATACAGAGAAGTAAGTGTGAGGTTAAATTAAGTTAAAGTATAATGGTATGTATGCACTACTGCATATATTCATATTTTTCATGACTTCAAATAAATAATTTAATAAAACCGGCATTTCAAAAAGTGCCATCAATATTAGAAAAATGTTTTATTTTGGTATTGATAAGATCGACAAACATAACTAATTATCATTATCCATGCAGTAGAAAATTATGTTCACATATTCAAGCCGTGGGAGATAAAAAGAATTTCCATTATCAAATACAAAAAGTTAATCAATATAATCAGACGTAAAAGGGTTAAGTATAAACGTTCTAAATTCATAAAATTGCAAACCGTGATTCTTACTCGGTATATTTCTGTTACAAATGCTCGAATTACATCAGAATTGTAAACGGCGCACTAGAGTCCCACTGAGGCTAGGTCTACACGTAAAGTGAGCTGGAGTATTTGCTTTACTAGACAACCAATTTAATGAATACTTTTAATTATGTGCTCGGAATTAAATATGATGAAAGTAGAATTTCGTAAAGGTATAGAATAGGTTTACTACAATAAATATTTATTCCAACGTGTACCCTTCAATGAACGAGGAGACTTCGTAAAACTTCTAAGTTTCTGTTATTATTTATATCTCTGCTAATATCATAACTGCGAAAATAACTCTGTCTGTCTCTTCTTCACGATCAAATCACTAAAGTGATTTGTATTAAATATATTACTAAGATAGATTGTGATCTGAGAAAGGGCATAGGATAGGTAGGTGGAAAACCTATGATTTGTACTTTGTAGAAAGCTGTTATTTTTGACTTTACTTAGTTTTTCATTAAACAACTATAGCATGAATGAAACAAAAAATGCTTATTTTAATTACTGCCTTCAACTGTCTACAACTACAAATCTGTGTCAGGAGGAACTCAAACAGTGCCATTCTATCAAATTACGAGGAAAATTGACAGAAAGAACTGCAAGCTATGTTCGAATAATTGGGTTAAACCGTAAACGGAATCAGGTCGGGGGCTTGGGAAAGCTATAGCTGTTTGGCCCACATCATTCAAGCAGTGAATCATTAATGAATAAGTAATTTTCTACTATTTGGAAAATTGTGTTGTGTTGCGCAATGAGTTACAGAGTATATCAATAATCGGGAAAAATATTATGAATTTTACGAACGATATAAAATTGATTAATTGTCCCAGTTTTTGCTGTGTCACAGGTCGTCTGGATGTCAAAATACGCTTTATACTCGTAATAAAGTATTTGTTGATCGATTGAAAAATATCCTTTAAATTTCCATTCTTTTATAGTTATTTGGGGAACCTACTTTTTAAATATAGGGATGGCAGTATGTACAAGACATATACACACAACATTCAATTCACGATGAACATCTAACAATATGTACACGTACTTCTAAATTAAAAAAGGCACCAAATAAAACATACTTTCCAGAGTTTTTGCGACGTGACATTTTACTAATTTATCAAAATACATGTAGTGACGAAACGGCCAAGCCACATAACTAACATATAGAGTTTGTTTATTTAGGGCTTGTATACATGGAACTATAAATAGATATTAATTTCTATTTGACTGAAAGCACATCTTATTTAAAGCAATTTTTAAGGTCCTATACTTTATTATCAAAACGATTTAAATATTACCCAAAGCACTATTGAAATATATTATCATACATATTATTCTGCGAAATCTCAGAACTTAAATAACGAACGTCGCTCTCTGATTATACCAAAGAGGCATTAACTCCATTTAATGCTTCAGCGCTGCTATCACTAAAAATCTGGGGACATTTACATAATGAGGTACGGACAGGCGCGAACAGTAGAACCATCGCTCCTCACGTCGGAATACACACAGGCGACAGTGTACCTTATCACCTTACAATTAACACGAAAACCGGGTGAAGTTATAACAGCATTAGTGCGGAGGGAAATGAGATCACGAAGTTATCTCACCGCTGTAATGACGTATTGAGGCGTCTGATGTATGTCCAATTCGCAAGCCTTGGGTTCTCATCCTATTCGTTATTCATTCCCACTTATCTCCACAAACTTGGATAATTTCATTCCGTGTTTCTCTTAATGCGAATTTCTTTATATGATATGTTAGAAATGTTGAAAAAGTCCAATTACGTACATTTGTATGTATGACGTGATGAACGTGGGCGTCTGTATAAATAAGCAAGCAATTTTCCAAATATATATTTATTGCTCTGTGATTTGATATTTGTTAATATACATCTGTAAGCTGCCTATTATTAATTTCCTATACTATAATTGCTTAGACGTTCATAAGCACAAATAGTGATAGAAATGTTTTTATTTAGCTAAGGTTTGGATGATACATGAACAAAAATGTATCAAGTCGTATGTACGGGATCTCATTGAAATGCAGCAGAGCGGAAAACACTTTGTACAAGTGAAGTTGTTTTTTTTAATTTACAATAACATGATTTTGCTTTACACTTTATTGCTTTTGTCTGCGGTTTTGTTCGCGGGGATCCTGATTAAAATCAACTCATATGTTTTTCAGAAATCCAGACCACATTACATTTAATTTCCAATCCGATCGCTGTTTTTGTGATTGATTGAAAAATAACCAAACTTTGTTTTTGTATATTATGTAATTTAACTGTAATAATGCATGAGTCTGGTAAAATTAAGTCTCATTGGATGTTTAGTTACTAAACAATAAGTAATTAGATACATAAAAAATTTTAATTATCGATAAAAAAATTATTTATTACGTGATAACTTTGGAAAATTCAGCGCGAATGAAGGAATTTACAGTATTTGAAGAAGGCACTTAATTTGAACTAGACATTAGAAAAGTAGCCCTTATCACAGATATTGCAATAGGACCAGTAGCTTCGGAAATTGTTTGGTACAAACAAAATAATTATAATATGACTACAGTGCAGCGAATTAATACTGTTTAAATATGTTACTATTTGATAATTTTTTTTTATAAAAAACAGTGATAGAAATATATTTACCATATACCTTTAGTTTACTTAAAAGCATGTTAACAATAATGTCAATAATCAAATAATGAATAGAGACCGGACAGCGGCTATGTAATATTAACAGAGGAATAGAGTTCAGGTAACGCAAAGGGAGAGATAACACTGGACACACGTCTCATAGAGCACTTGACAGTCCCCTGTATGGTCGTTTACAGTACACTCACAGTAACACCAATTCCGTTGTACTGCGAGACTAGATATATTTGTAAATTTGCTCAAAGTTTATTAGTGTTTCAGTGAGTCGATATAATAGGTTAGATATACAATTTAATAATATAATGTGAGATTGTTTCTGTTACTTTTAGCTCATGAATTACTTGTACTAATTGAGATAATGGTATGTTCATAATGCTGAAAAGTATGTTAATAAATATAGTAAAAAAATACAGAAATGTATTTTATTTAATGTATCGCTTCAGGATGTACGCTAATTTGATAGTGTGTTTAAAACATAAAGTTGCAAATATGATTCGATAGAAAACAGCACAACACGTTAATTCTGATTCTGATCTGATATTTTTATTATTTCCTCAAATAATATAGAAACAAACGATTCTGATTTTATTAAAATATTTCCTCAAGTAATATAGTAATAAATAGTGTTTAATTTTTAGTAAATCATGTATTTCTTTTTCTGAGCATAATACGTTCGCATGTGTGCGTGCGGCTCTATGTATTGACAGATCGTTGATTGTATAAATGTGTGCTTTCGTCATTTCAGCTCTAGTCCCTTTAATAAAAATTATTCAATTTGAGAATGTAACAATTTAGTTAGCGGGCGCGGTAAGCTGTCAGTCCCACGTGAAATATTTCTCTGATTGCGTATTCTTTTCAATCATTTCGAGAGGAGTTATATAGAAATAAAATAAATTTTCTTAATAAAATGTGCGATTCTTAATGTAACAAAAACCTAGACAAATATTTTACTATTAGAATTGTAATTCCCTTAATGCCGAAACAATTTGTTCATTCGATTCGATTCATATTTTTACGTACACAGCAATGCGGTTACAATAGCACATTTCTATTTAGCTTATCAAGGTTATCCTGGAAATTATTAATTACCTAACTCATACTAATCTTTGTTATCTCTACATAAATTATATCATATTATAACAGGCTTTTCTGAGGCTCTACCTCTGCTAGTGTTCGTGGGCGTGGTGATCGCTAACCAGCTAAGATATAAGGCAAACCACCGACTCAGTTGCCCACTCTAGGACAAAAAAACTTTTATTTAATCTGTGATGAATTCCAATGAAAAATCATGAGCACCCATAATGTTTCTTTATTTCATAATCCACGAGGAGGAAAACGTATTTTTGCTATAAACAAAAAAAACGTTAAGTGGGGCAGGGGAGGGAGAGGACAGATGACGTGAGGGCAATAAATCAGTGAGCCGCAGCCGACCGCCATTCTTTATTGGAAGGCTTTAACTCAGACGGACGTCGATGTTAATAAATAATGTTTAGGATTGTGGTCAGCGCAATCGAGATAAATTAGACTAAATTATTTATCGTAAGTAATAGCTATTTTATTTGGGAGCACTGTTGTGTAAATGGACTCTGTTTTATTTTATTTGCGAATAGTTTTTTTTCCAAAATGTTAGGAAATCTAGCCTCCCGCGGCTTCGCCTCTTCCTGACGACGTCTTCAAAAATTTGTACTTCGTGAATAAGTGTGCTAGCGTGTATCATAATTTTAAAAACCTCACCCAAATGATTAACTATATTATACAACATATTAATTATATTGAATGAGATGTAGAGAAATCGTCTGGTGACTGTTTTATTATTATGTGTGTTGATTGTTTTTACGAGCAACAAAATAAATTGATTTATGGTTGAATGTTATGGCGGAATTCTTTCACAAAGAGTCAAAACGTACTTTTATCAAAAGAAACGGTCTGAGATTAGTCTATAAATATTAATGTGCACTACCAGATTTAATAATTATGTCATAATAAATAGGAATACATAGGGTGTTCTTTTGAGTGACTTACTATTTGATTTTCGACACAACAAATCTTTTGTATCGAGTTATTTGTTATCTCTGATGTATTTTGTTGAAAGACCTATTTACTTGTACTTATTTAAGGATAAAACTTCACACAGCTGAGCTGTATCGAGCTCCGCCTAGAACGGTTGCTAGTTGCCATGATTTTTGTGATTTCATTTCAGATATAAATAAATTTAAAACAATTTTTTTATTTTATCGTCGTGTCGCGCTTGTCTCGCTGCCGTCAGCCGGCCGCGCCGCGCAAATATCGCCAACAAATTGCTTCCCATGCGTCACTTTGATGGAAATAGTTGAGCTTTGTTCGCAGCTCCGAGTGTGTTCATTGGTTCCGACTTCAATAACAATCAGGAGAACTAACTGGCAGTTTTAGGAGAACACGCTAGCGTAAAGTATGTAATAAGTAATTATCGCATTGTAAGGGTATTCAATCTTTCCTTAATTGAGAAAAATGTATAAAAATATACGTTGGAAAGTTTAGAATAAGTTCTCATTGATAAAAAGGACATCTGTAAGTTATAAAATTTGGAAGTCGAGTATGCTTCGGCTCGCGTTGGACAAGATCCGCGTGAAATAGAGACCTCGTGCCTTCATCGACCTCCGTAGTCGATTCCTTTATTCCCGTCATGAGTCATTTCCTTATCCTTTACCCCTTATAAACGGCAACGAATTTACAGAACACCTAACTCTGCAAATTTTCATGGGCGGTGGTTCTCAGTCTTCCGCGATGACATAAAACTGACCCGAACTATTAACAATTTTATAAACAATAAGAAATATTATCGGCAAACGCTTTACCTGTGTAAAATAATACAATATTAGCGAAAAATATAAAGGGAACAGTAAATTCCACGTTGATTTATACGCCATATAGCGCATTATTAGTTTCAGCTGACAGGTCGTAGATCACACTAACAGGCGATGTTATCTCTTCCGATTGCAGTGTATCGATCTACACCAACAATTGGCCTATTGTCGCACTAGTTGATTCTAATTATCCGATACTAGCAATTTCAACACAACACCATGTTACTCATTGTTTTCATATTGTTATATTTGTTATAGATGATAGCTGTCGTTGGTATACCACGTCATATGGATATTACGAGATAACTCAAATACGATGTGTTTTAATTTCTGGTGCTTTGTAAATGAATGAAGATTATGGTATTTCTTTCGCAAATGTTGTAATTACTATTTATTTTATTACGTATACGGATTTAGTCTGTAAAATGGTACTCGATCCGTTTTCATGAACACTAATTAGATATATTATCATTAAATATATTGTAGTTAGAGGTATAATTTTTGTGTGATATCCTTAAATTCTTCAGTACATTGAAAGCACTTAGGATTAACCAGACGTTCGGCTGCCGCTAACATAATTATTTCGGTTTTACGTTGTATTCAGGTAAACAATAAAACTCACTATAACACCCTGTAAGGATAAAATCCTATCTCATATTCGTCGTAAAATTACATTTTCTGCTTCAATATGAATGCGACTGCCGAAAAAACTCTCTCATACACCACAACAACTAGAAAACGTCACAGTCATGGAACTTACAAATTGTCCTGTCTCCACAAAAAACTGCTACACTTATCAGTAATATAAGATAATATGTCTGTGATGTAAATATTTCCTCCAGCCTCTATTTGCTCTATTTGTTTAATTTTTTATTTTCTTTATACAAGCACACACGCAAAATAGGAATAACATCAAGATTTTACTACAATTTCTTATGAGAGATTTCAAACTAAAAGTACAATTCCTTTTTTTTATTCTTTTCGTCTCCATTTTTATTTTTGAAATCTATAATAAATACAATACGAATCTGACATATTTTTATAGATAAAAAGATTTGGAAGAAACCGGCCTTCGAGAAACAGTTTACCACTAGTTCGAACGGCAGAGACTGCTTATTATTCTGCACTACTGCTCCTTTGTGAAATAAATAAACTATCAATTTACCTTCGTCATGTATGTATAGAACACACATACATTCTAAGGAAGTATAACATACTTAAATATACTAAAAAGACAATCGTTTTCTGTCACCCTTCCGTAACAAGGGTCAAATTAAATTGAGAGTGACACGAAAGGCACCTAAAGTTAGAACTTTTTGAAGAAATAATTCAGCCCGAGGTGGTCGGCGCAACTTGCAAGTCCTTCATTATATTCTAAGAGCGACAAAGCCAATATAAGTTGACAGATGTGCTGAACAGTGCCGTATTACCTTGGAGGTGGCAGGTCTAGGGTGTCACTAGCAGGTGGGCGGATTGCTATTAATATAAGCTCTTTTTTGCAGTCCATGATACGACTGATCCATTCATAATTTATCGTACTTGTGTATTGTGTATAAAGAAGGTTTGTTGTGTACTTTTTATTTAAAAAATAAGTGATTAGAGTGGCGTGCGGCAGTTATGATTCTGAGAGATGAGAAAAATTACTGTTTTAAGATATCGTATATAATGCAATGACTTTAGCTGGGTCTATGATTTCTAACAAAATATCAAATCAGTTCAATCCAAACCGCCCGCCGTCGTTCAAAAATAAAATAGGCAAGCAATATTGTCCCAGTGCACGATATTTCGTAGCTATAATTTTTTGGAGCCATAAATCCGGTGTAGAATCGACTTATCATGTGCTCGCAGACGCTGTAGGAGATAGGGCACGCGTCTGGGGCGCGGCGCGGTACCGCGACGCCCGCTGCGCTACTGTTAACCGGCATATGCCTAAATAATCCTATATTTAATACTTTAAATATAGGATTATTTACAGAACAAAAAGTAGTACGCAGTATCGACTAAACAAAAATAACCTTTGTTAATATTAAGTACAATCTATCCTGCATAATGTATAAGAAACCTTATTAGATATCAGACTGAATATGTGTCGGGATAATGAATTATTTACGAGTACTTATACTAGAAATTCTACGTAGGCGTTCTTAGGCGATGCGTGGAGACCTATATGCTAATAAGTAATAACACATATGTATTCGCGACGAAAACCGACAAGTACATCAATTAATTAAAATGTAATCATTACAATGAAGGGAAAATACACCGAAACATAATTAAGCTCCGTGATATGGAAGGTTAGCTCCAGGCGGTAAGCGCTAGGGTTGTCGCTCGATGCAAATCCGTAATGACGAGAGTACATCTCGATGGGAGGTTTTATTTTCATTATGCCGCATTAAATGACATGTGTTGTGAGATTGGTGGAATTAAAGTAGACGTGGGCAGCCCTAGCAGGTTGGCTCGTGCAAGCAATATGTATGTTAATGAAGGAGACCGTCACGTGGCGTCGCGCGCCGCCTAGCAAGCGCTCACCTGCGTCGCCCTGCGCCCGACTGCGCCTCAAGGCGGCGGCTCCATTTTTTAATTAAACTCAAACATCCTTTCGGTGTTTATTCCGCTCAGTCCTTGCTTAAATGGAGATTTGACGAGACTGCTGTTTAGCCAACTGTTTTCAGGGCGTGTTTTTATATAAAGGAAGTGGTTAAAATTTTTTTTATTTATTTATAAAAATCACTTGCCATAACAGGACAAGCCCAATGCGACAGTGATACAAAAAAATAATAATTTTACAACAAACTTAACTAACTTAAAAACTAGATACATGATTAACTAAAATATGTTTTCTAACTATAACAGCTTAAATATAATAACACCCTTGCGAATTCACTCGCGGGACAATGAAATAGGTCAGTTCTTTCGTGCGCTTCATTAACAATGCGGATTGCTCGTACCATGGGTGCTTTGGCAAGGAGGTTAGTATATATTATTAAAATATAAATGAATAATTTGTTAGGATAAACAAATTAAACATTGTTAATGTTATAGTACTGTATGTGGTAGTCGAGCACGCTTCGGTATGAATCGGGCCAGCTCGCACCGGGAAAGTAGCAAACCCTCACAGAAAACCGGCGTGAAATAGCATTCTGCTGTGTTTCGTTTGCTGAGTGTGGTATCCGGAGGTCCATATCCTTTTCCTATCCCTTCTCAGTCCTTTCCTTTATTATTTATAGTACTCGAGGTACCCTTGGTCGATTTGATTTGAAAATAGAACTTCATGATACTAAAAAAATACTTAATTATAATAATTATATAGAAAAATTACGAATTCGCGCTAAATTAAAAAAATAACGTCGCAATACGTACACATATTCAATTTAATCGAGTTTATTTTAAGTTAAATTTAATCAGGTTCGTTAAAATATGTATTAACAACGACAAATGATTAATATTTCTGCGAACTCGATAGCAATTAACTGCGCATACATATAAAATTGATGAAGCCGCGAGCGTTTCTAAACAAGATCTCCGGAGGGAACTTGGAACGCTACAAATTCACTAAGTTAACAAAGTTACTGGTGAGCGGCGTGTATCCGATACGTCGCTGGAATATTAATTATACACATAATGGAGGTTGCTATCGGCCATTTGCGGCGCAAGTGGGTCGACAGCACATTAGAGGGCACTCGGGCTCATTTGAGACGATCGATGCCTCGTTACGTATCGATGTGCGGATGAACTAATTACATTCTTCAGAATTACAGGATCACGATACGTATGTCATGAGGCGGATTCAGGAACCCGATGGGTACACTCAAACTCAAGCATTTATTTATTCAGTTAGACTTCTCTAAAAGCACTTTTGAATAGTCATTGTTTGATCATTTACCACCGGTTCGGAAAACCCTATCTCCAAGTAGAACTCTGTAGTTGTCCTTTCAACAAATTATTTTTATATAATCATAATGACGATTCCAAAGAACTGTTGTATGAGAAATTCTATTATTATTCAATTGATGAGATTGCTGTAACAATTTCGTCATTTAAATACAATAAAAATAATAGAATATTCAAAAATATAGAAAATACGTAATATTGTGTTTATTAAGAAAGATTATTTGAATTTGAATTGAATGAAAGAATACGGGCGATACAATTCATTGGTTATTCATAAAAAGTCTGACCGAAAAATAAACACAATTTTAATGCAAATATTACAAAGCTAGCTGTGAACTAAGCCAGTATACAACGGTTTTGTGTTGCAGTATCGAAATAAAAAGTTACTCAATGCTTTAACATAGATTTCATTATTCAGAACAAAAGAAAAACTAAATGAAAACGTTCTTCAGCTATAAATAAATGATGTGACAAACTAACTTGGTTCGTCTCGTGTTCGATGAATATTTAAATTTAAACAATTTGTATCCAGTTTCAAAAAAGGCCCAGAATTCAAGTGAACTTCGAAAACAATCCATAAGGAAGTAAACATACAGTGCAAATTTAATTTGGTTCAAAATTGCACCTTTCATATAGAAATTGGTCGATATATAAGTGTGGATAGAAGCTTATTGTATGTCCTATTGGTTCCACCCTTAATATAATTTGAATATTCAAACGACTTCAATTAACTTCAAATATATTTTGTTCACCGATTTTGATGATTATTCTTTAATTTCAAAGCTGGTGCCTCCCGTGTGGCGCCTCTGTTTTTGTTCTTATTCTAATAAGTTGAAAGCGCTGCTGTAAGCCAACGACGAAAATTCACTTCTCCAGTTATTACTCCAATGTTTATTAACAAACGAATACGTTATATCGAGTATATGAACCTGATAAGCCTGAACCTGGTTCATTAATGTGCGATAAGGAAGGACATAAATAATTGAAGGCGAGTCGCTGCCCAATAAATTGCGTCCATTGTTTGTGAATTGTCTTAAAACAGGTATTGTTTAGTTTAAACACACCCATTATTCTCGCTTATATCTCACAGAGATGTTATAATGAAGTAATAGAGCACTCACACAGGCGCACTGCCTGCTTGAATTTCAATGTGTTGCAATATAGAGAGAGCTTAGTTTATGACGTACTGGCGCTCTGTAAGGCCCGGTCAGCCTTTTGTTCCATCTCGTTCATATTCATTCAGTCGCATTTTATTAGTATTACTAACTATGCAAAGTGAATATGAAATATCACAAGGTTCTAACACTGTGATAGTATTTGAGGAACTGATAAACTATGGTTCAATAACAAAACATTGGAGTTAATGTTTGAAATTGATTTTCTATCCAAAGAAAAGGTAAAGCTTCTGCATAAATTAAAGTTTGTAATCTTAACCATATAAAGGCTTCAATTATATACATTCATGTAATATATATTTCAATTGAAGGCCCCAAATTCGATAATTTATGTGGTTAGGCCCTGGCGAGGCTCCGACGAGGCCCCGGTGCGGCTTTGTCTATTGACCTCATGTTTAAACAACCCCGCAAAGGGCTCGATTGCTTCTATTTCAATACTTTACCGCAATTTTCTATTTTGCGCCATTTTACATTGATTTTCCCGGGCTTTGTACACTACGGTTTTATTTACATATTATACCTCTAAATATTTTGGAACTATAATATACTTAACTTGAAATAAAGTTATGTATTTATGTCTATAACGTATGATGTAAACAAAAGTCAACAAAAATAAAATATATTATGTGTATCCAACACGAAGATCGTCCCCAAGGTTCAGGCTGTCCTGTGTTGTTTGGAGATCAATCGTATCGTGAATATTTTGTTAGTTTTAATATTTTAAAACATGAATACAATTCAAATAAAATTTACGTTTCATTTAATAAACGATACACATTAGGTTATTCTTCACATTATTATGTTTAGATCACTTTATTTAGTTGCTATAAATTTATGAACGTAATTTGTACAGGGAGCATTATAAGACATAAGAATGTCGCGCCGCACAAAAAAATTATGTTAAAACTATACAGTCTTTTATATGTCACGTACGTAATGACATTCTATTGTAAATACTCTTCTTATTATTATTTAATCAGAAACACAAAATCATAGTCTAAAGGACATTGTATCTGACAATTTGCGAGATAGCAATTTCGTTTTGATTGAAATCAGAATATAAAAAAGAGCAGCAATTATGTAATTTTATGAAGTTCAAAGTTTACTATAATTTATTATGTATTATTAATTAAATTTCTAGGCAAAATATCGATGAAGACTTTATAACGCGAGGAGTTAGAGAGAAAAATAATAATTAAACCTGATTGTAAGCGACTATGGCGTAGCTCTAAGCTACGGCGTAATTCGCATGTGTTGTGCTACGGCGTAGCAAAACTAGCTTTTTACAAAAATGTAACCATTGAACTTTGTTGTTCTTTCTGTTGCTATTAATAGTAAAGTTTCATTTTCAACTTCTTAATTTTACTTCTTAACCAATGTTTATTTAATAATAAAAAAACAACTGTATTTAATTAATTCCAATGTCCCAGTGTAAGTAATTACTTACTCGCAGCAGACAAACGGACAGGTGATAGCATTATTCTTGTTGCTATAAACCCGCGTGATGTACGGCGGCCACACTTCGCTAAGACCTGGTAACAAAGTGTTCCCTGATAACCTTCCCGCTGCTGCAATGTGTCTTTATAATGTATGCGCAATCATTTAAACCGCAGTGCACCTTCATAAACTTTCTATTCTATTGTTAATCTAAGCGTTAAGTTTGATTGTTTTTCTTTGAATAGATGACACTTATTTTTGTTTCTTTTTTGTTAATTTTTTCTCGGATAACTTTTTAATATGTTATATTGTAGCTTATTATGTAACTCGAATTTATAGATTATTCAATAATCCATCCATGTCCAGAATCCCTTGTTACATTTGGTTTTAGTTCTATCAAAATGATTCATTGTGTTTATGAAACCCATTAAGATAAAGTAGGAGGGGCTACTGAAATTCAGTGTTGCAGCATAGCCTGAGTGGCTAGCTCGATTGGCCGAACTTTTGGTTTTCTATTTTAATTTTGTTTTAGTCTGCTTAAACTGTGTTTTTTCGTTTTGCATTAATTGTGTTGTATTATTTTAATTGTAATTTTGTGTAATCGTGTAATCCCACTTTTCTTTTTCTCTCTTTTTAAAACGTGTATCTGAACTAACACACTCTCTGTGAGAGATACTAAACATTCTGTTTTAACTTTTCACTGTTTTCCAAGAAATATTAATGCATTTATATTGCCTCAAGATTTTCTAGAATGCCGTCAACCCCATACAGCTTAACTTGAATATCATTATTGCTGTAAACTTGCCGCTCGGTATAAAAATATAATAAAATATACCCTGTGACACTCAGACATAACGTGGCTTTCCATTAGTAAAATAAATTTTAAAATAGTTTAAGTAAATCCATAGATTATCCCCTCAAATATCACAAACTTTATGCCTTTAATACTTTTTAATGTTAAACTATTCAATTCTATAAATTGAATTATAAATGAATCAAACGACTGCGGCTGAAAGATATTATCTATAATTCATTGTTTAAGATTGAATCTCTATATTCATGAATGTCTTATTATTCGATTCAAGCTCCTACACATTTTGTTAAATGGAATACTTGTAATATTTATTTTTGGCTCAAACATAGTGTAAAGATCAACAAGATATTAAATTTTAAACATGTTTGATTATTCTTTCTATACTGTTTTAGAGTGAGAGAAAATCGGTTAAAGTGAATACGGTAAATCGTGGAAAACAATAGATCCGAAATCTGAAAGGAAATTAGTCTTCCGGTGCTGTATATGGAATCTTGCAATCTCTCTAAACTAAAATAGCTCAAAAACAGATTGACTTTCATTTCAGATTTAATTTCAATTTAAAAAGTAAATTTGATATTATATATGATATGTAAGATATAATACATTATATAGAACATAAATGAAAAACATGGAAAATTTTCATGGAAAAGGTACAAATATAATATTTTTGACGCGCTACTAAGTCGACCGGGACAATTTTTCGTATATATATTCATATATACATTATTCTAATGCTCTTTAACATCATTTTGTTATAACCGCACAATATCTATTGTATCCAATACTATACGTATAACAACAGGGACGAGAGCACAATAAAATAATGCGTCCGTACAAATGTATAGTGTTGAAGCGCTGTTCAGAACATTATAGTTCCTTGGTAAGAGCTGTAAATCCGTCTCGAAAAGATTAAGGTCGAGAAAGTGATGCGGTTGGGGATTATTTCGACTGTATTCCGCACAAAGGGTAGCCTGAGACCGAAACCAAACGGTGTTACAGGTGAGGGTTACCTTTAGTTGTATCGGTGCTTATATTAATGGAAATAAAATATTTGAAAATGTTTTATTGTAGTTTGGATGGTGAAGTATATTATTTCTTGGGTAGATAATTTTTGTTGAATTACTGATACTAAATCACGTGGACTTCAAAATCGATAAGTCAAGATAAACCCTCATAGGGAGGCCTGTGTTCCAGCATTGGGAACATGTATGGGCTGATGATAATGATGCTAAATACATAAATAAATAAATGATGATACTGATACTAATGAATACCTACTGTTATTAATAAAAATTACAATTGATGTAATAAAAAACGCTGTTTATCGAATGTGAAAGTGTTAAATGTTGATGAAGCAAGAAATAAAAGCCAAAAGAGCGTTTTATTACTAATCACCTGAGACCTATTTCATCTTGGATTGTATAATAACCAGAATGTTTAATTGGATTATTTAAATGCGAATAGCAAATAACAACTGGAATTAATTTGGACATCGTGTTGAAATAACCAGCGCTTAATAAACTGTAGAATTCATTGTTTACTTAGAGCGCCTGTGAGGGTCTGGTCTCGGCCTGGGCCGAGGTTCTTACAATAATAATACCTTAATTTTATCCCCAAGAGAACGCCATCAAATCAAGCCGCGGTTACGTTTAGTTACATTCGGGTTGAGTTTGCTTTTGTAGCAAATTTAATGATTACAAATTTACGAGATGTACAAAATTGTTAAAAATTCTTCGTGAAAGTAAATTTCCTTTTCTGCGTTTTTTTTACAATTTTTGTCCATCTATCTGTTTGCCCCAGCTAATCTCATGAATGGTTGAACCGATTCTGACGGGATATAATATAAAGAATAACTTAGTCTACTTTTCATTCCAATATTCCCACAGAAAAATTGACGGAACGCTGCAAAAATAACAACAGGCTTGCACATAAATCTAGGATTTACTCGCAGAGTCATATCGCTAATTGTTAGTGGCGGGAAGCGAAGATATCAAGTCACAATAGGTGCTTTCCCACATCAGATAAGC
>NC_052115.1:61556-71071 GCF_012273895.1 Zerene cesonia | reverse complement strand
AATAACCAGGATTTTATGGTGGGATCCTGGAGAAATAGAGGGAAGCTTTCATATCTTTCATCATTTATTAATATACATGCATTTAAAGAATATTTATAAAAGTGTTTTTAAGAAGCGTAATGTATAATAGTTGCTCATATTGCTGATGCTCATTCAGCCACAAAACACTGAATCGTATGAAGCAAACACTTCGGACAGCGGATTACTATTTTCAGTTTTTACATCCCACGTGCTTGCATAGCTACGGACGAATTAAATGTATTAATGCTATTAAACCTTTTTTATTTCATTATGCACAAATATAACCCATACAATGTATTCTAGGATTACGAAACGTATTTCGTACGAATCTTAAGAGGAAGGAAGTTTAAGGGTTCAAATTATGTTTCGCTTTTATCCAACAAATTTTATAAACGAAAAAGTTTGTAACTATGGATGTATGGATGTTTGTTATTCTTTCTCGCAAAAACAGCTTATTGTATCTGTTTGCAATTTGGTATAGAGATAGATATAGCAAGTACCACGGGGTGCCACCGGGTATCACGCGAGTGACGCCGTGCGTTATAGCTAGTTTGAACGAAGAACAGAAATTGGTAAATTAAAAATTGCAGGGCGCAGTGTATTTTATATTATCTACTGATGAGATGGAGCATGGTCAGCGTACAAGCTGTTTCCCAGGGACAGTTGTATTTTGTGACGTCACATTTGTATGACGTCACAACATACAACTGTCGAACGTTTGACGAATATTTATTACTATAGTTTCGGAGTCGCTTGTAATCTACGACTACACAAAACTAAAGTAGAAAACTTTTAAATTGCTTCATTAAATAGCCCTAGCGTCTATCTCTTTTGAATAGGTACCGTGTATAACATTCAGGGTTCGGGCGAGCGCTTCTAACAATGTAAAATCCGAAGTGAAATTTATTGAAGAAAGGTGTGCGGTGCCGCGGCAGCCGACATTCTGCTGTTTCTGCTAACACCGCTCGCCTTCACCCGCCTCAATCTAACGTATATATACTACTCTCATTACTTTAAATTAATTATTTAATCGCAATAGTGGTTGCATAATTATGTACATTGTAGGATTTTTGTTAGAACACTTATGGCTTTGTCAGCTCTGATAACGCTATTATACTAATTACATAATAAAAAAACAACAATTATAAGGCACACCAATGACAGACAAATTTATGCAACAAAAACTTTAATGGTACTTTTTTAATAGAAATAGTAGCATGCTACTGTTTTCGTTCGGTAAGTGGGAGCCGCAGGCCCCACACCATTCCCAGTCCACTCCAGTCCATTCCATTCGTCAATCCTTTTAAAAGCGGGCCTACTCCTTTACATGTTTGTAGACGGTTGTGATCGCTTAGTCAGGCGAAGCTCAGTTGTCCGCTATTACAAAACAAGAAAAACAGACAGCCTCAGCTTAATTAAAGCTTTTGTATAATATATTCTTTTATAGTATTATACACGACGCAAGAGTTCGAAGATTATGAATGATTAGATTTTTCTCACAACGCTGAAACTCTGCAAGAAGTCTAAAAATAAACTGTCGGATTATTTCATTAGCTCGATGCACTACAGAGTTTGTGGAGTCGTCAGGAAGTTGGCTAAGAATTAACAATGGCTGCCAGCGTTTACATGGAATATTGTTCGCCACAATAGCTGAGCTACTTAATTATGCTGAGAGATTTCTACGTTTCATAGGGATGTCATGAAATCACTAGATATGCTACGTGGTTTCAACCGAAGGCGGACCCACGGGTAAAAGCAAGTACTTCTGTAGCTTATGTGTTATTCTGATACATAGAGTATGTATCAGAATATCACTACTAAGAACTAATAAAATCATTGAGTGGTTTTTTCATGAGAGCGTAACAAATATATATCCACATATGCATACAATCATTTGTTTTAAAATATTAGTAGGTATAAAAAAGCTAGTCTTTGTTATTAACACTTTAATTACGCAAAGAACCGATACAGCTAGTAGAATAGATACAATAGAATATATTATATGCACATAGAACAGCTAGAATGTCTGGAATTAGTCGAGTAATTTTGATTGATAAAGACTATACATATTTTAATTATGCAGCTACCATGAGAAAATATTATAGTAACACAATCAAAGTGTGAAATGCTCAGAATATGTATCAAATAAACTGTTGAATTATATTTCGACGTTACTGAAGTGTTTGTTTGTTTGTTTTAAAAGACAATATCTAAGCGAATGCGCTCATAGCCTGCGAGGGGGCGAGGGGTGAGGGACGCGGGATGGAGGGTGGGGAGGACTATCACCAATTAGTGAAATGGCCCGTTACGTTAATGGACCTATATTATTTCCACACTGAACGCTCACACAATTTATCACCATCGATAACAGATCTAGATGGGGATACAATGCTAGCGTGGCCTTGGAGTTATAAATAAGGGGTGAACACTGAACTCGTGTTCGTAGAATAATGTTTTATGGCAACAAGAAGTTGCATTTCATCGAAACTTTGCCATAAATAAATAGCAGAGGAAGGAAAAGGAGTTTCGTCGCATGAAGTGTCCCGTGGTGCGCGCCAGAACGTGAAACTTATTTGTGGACGAGTTGCTATAAAGCGAAATTGGGGTTTAGGTGGAGAATAATTAAGGATAGGTGGAGTGAGTCAATTCTTTCACATGCAAAGTCGTGGTATTAATTCATTCGATAAAGCACCTTTCTGTGAAATAAATAAAGTTTTCATTAGTTTACAGTTCCAGTTATAACTGCGAAGCGCCATCATTTCAATATTTTTACCTCGCTGTGACCGTGATTGCATTAGAGACCCGTAAAAGGAAGAATTTCCCGCCATCTCCGTGCAAATCCAATTACAGATTATTATCCTTAGTCTTGCTTTATATAACGAGATAGAATCGTTTTGCTCTTCATTTTTATGAAAACGTACAAAAGAATAGTTTGTTTGTCGATTCATAAACTAAAGATTACATATCATAATAATATTAATGAGTAGTTAATACTACTCATTAGTTTAATGATTGTGAAGGCAAATAAAGAAACTTTTTATTTTTTATTTTTATTTTATATTAGTTTAATATCTATGACACATGTTTCTTAGTTAGAGCTTAAACATTTAGTTCATTAGAATTTCTGCTAAAATTATGATTTATCAATACTGAAATTCGAAAAGCTTTCATAACCTTATTCACTTTTAATAAGTGTCACGATGTTGATCCCTTACAAAATATTGTATGGGGTTCATAATCATACACTTCATAAACTTAAACGATCCGTTTAGTTATATGCGTGAAACGTGAAAATAGGGTTAAAAGTTAACGGTTATTTTTAACCAAAGCAGCGCCACTTGACCCGCGTCCCCGGCTGCGAGCGGCGTTCTCAATATTTATGATATTTCTGCATCGCTAGAAAATAAAAGCCAGTATCAAAATTTCGACGTTGGCAAATTTAAGTAGTTTCATGTGATGTATCGATTGAACGGCCTTTTCACGATCGCCTTTGTTTACATAATTTATTAACCAGAAGTAAAGATTTCTGAAAATACAAATACCTTTTTAAGTGAGTGTTTATCGGTTTTAATTTTCTGTTATGTTCGTAAATGTATAAGATCAAAGTACTAAGGTAATAAAGCACAAGGGTAAATTGATTGAATCTTGTTTGGTTTTGACTTTACGGTAATGAAAAGAGACGTTCCAGCATATTTATGATTAATTTTATTAATATGAATGTAAAATGTTATATAATGGCAATTATAAAGTTTTTTTGTGACAATTTCTGCAAAGAATTTTGCAGAAATAAAAATAGCTTTTTGGCAACTATAGTACAGACAGGAGGACATGTTTCATAAAGAAAGAAAAACATTTATTTGACACAAACATACACACACACAACAGATCAAACAGAAAAAACAGAAGCATATAATAAAAAAAAAAATGAGAGGAAAAAAATAGATAAAAATAAAAATTTACACTTAACAATTATGTGTGGCTGCGTGTGCCAAAAAGGGATGCCACTCAGGAAACCTGAGGCCTGATTTTCAGTGGCACCCTTTCGACATCTGGATTGTCAGTAGCTCCGTATTATAATATGTATATATAAATAAAAGAGTAAATAAATACATAGTGGATCACTAATACACATAAATAAATAAAGTCAGATATAGCATATATACTAAATAGGCCAATATGAATATAATTAATAATGGTTATAGTTACGTTCTTGCAAATATTATAGAAAAGTTTCGTTACAGACGCATCGAAGATTGTTGGCGCTTTAAAATAAATTGTCTATATTTTAGACGGAATGATAGTAACGGTAGATTATTCCAACATTTCGTAGCGCTGTAACGAAGGCTGCCGTTATAAAGACGTTTGTATATCAATGTTTCATGAAGATTTCGATTTTAGAAGAAGAATAAGAGTAGTCCTCGAATGTATTAATACTAATCTCACAAAGAATTTATTTATGATCTCTAATTATTTAAATTCATAGTAAACCATAATTATAAGCTTCATTTCATTTCTGTATGATATTTTAATGGCAAAAACAGTGCAGTCTCGGTACTGCTGGCAATTTCTACAAAAGTTCAATTGTTAAACGTTATTAAAACTTCACAGGGTTACCAGTATCTCTTGAATAATGAATAAAGAGCAGCCCTGCGGCGCGTCTGCAATGGAGCGCATAGAAAAGTGGTCGAAGTCGCGCCGAGATATTGAATGTATTTTATCTCAACAGAAGCTGGCGTCATTTAAACGTAATCATTAAAAAATACTCGTTTATGAATTATGCCTTCTGTTAATCGGCGTACACTTTAACAAAATAGAAGTAAGTGAAGTAAGACGAGAAATTGATATGTTGTCCTAATAATATAGCAGTAGGGTTCCGCCCGGTTCCGCGCGTGGTATTCCATAAATATTCAGCGGTGAAAGAATTGAGATACAAATAAACAAACTCTTCAGCGTTATATTATTAGTGTAGATAAGAAAAATTTGTTCTCAAATGGTTTTACATAACTAAATGAAGCTCAGGTCTTACAGCAGGAACTAGAAGCTCCTTATAGATATCAACAAAGCTGAAAGTTTTAATAGCAAGTCGCAATTTGCGTGGATAGTGGGCAAGTGAGCTAAGTGCGGGTACCCTAGCCGATAATAGCTCCGGTTGGCGCCGAGCTTGGCCCCGCGCCAGGCTGCTGCTTCCGCCGCGAGGGACTACCTGCCTCCTTCCTCAAATTGAACCTCAATTTGTTTACACAATTTGTTATTAACAACTTTTAGTGAGATTATTTTATTTTAGGAGAATGAAAGGAATCTTCTCACAATTTCTTTTTTTAAAGGAACTGGTTCTTTATCTTGATGTATTTGTATGAAATCGGAAAAACATTTCATTTTCATCACGGAGTGACAGTTGTTTACAAACTCTAGCAAAAAAAAAATGAATCAGGAATGCTGCAAAATGATCTAACCGACCGAACTTAATAAAATACATTTTCACCGAGCCATATTAAATCATAATAAAAAACAGGAATCGAGTTAAAAAAATATAAATTTCATACAAAGTTTGCGCCGTATCGAAATGAAAGCAAACATTTATGAACGAGCCGCTTCGAATTTGCAAGTTTCAAGAGCTTGGGAAATAATGTTTTATTTTTATCGCTTTATTTTCTAGGACAATGTTATTGTCTCTATTTTTCGGCAATAGTATACAAAATTATCATTATTGTGTATATATATTGCAATAATTATTTTTTGTAAAGAGAGACCGTGGGAATATCCTATCCTATTAATATTATAATCCTATCCTACTAATACTATAAATGCGAAAGTTTGAAAGGATGTGTGTGTGTTAGTTTTACTCTTTCACGCAAAATTACTGAACCGATTGCCATGGAATTTGGTACAACTGGAGTAACACATAGGCTACTTTTTATCCCTATATTCCTACGGGATACGTACTTACGCGAGTGAAACTGCGGATGGTAGCTAGTAGAGAATATAAAAAAGGTAAGGTAACGGTAAAATTTTCAAATCCCGCTCAAGTCCATCCATTTACCAGCTAAGGAAGTAAAACATTCTAAGATAGAGGTTTCAGGATATCACTACATATTTTAATGAGTCCTCAAAATAAATACGAATATTGTATAAGGATAATTATCCACCAATATACACCAGTGATATTTTTTTTTTTTATGTGAAAGCGGGCAACTGAGCTGGTGGTTCGCCTGATGGTAAGCGATCACCACCGCCCATGAACATTCGCAAAGGTAGTGTGTCCTCTACGAATGTGCTGCTCGCTTTTATGGGCAATAGAAAAGACTAAAGACTGGAAAGAAGGAATGGACTGGGAGGGGTGAGGAAAAGGAAACGGGCCTTTTTTTTTTCATTATCGAGATGACATCTTCATCACCATCATCACCAGCCGACTGCCGATCTACCAACTGGTAGATGTCACATGTCATCAAACTTTTGATTCTTGGTCATGCCAGTTTCCTCACTATGTTTTCCTTCACCGATTGAGCAGTGGTGATGTTATCCGCATGCGCAGATAAATAGAAAAATCAACTTTTTTCTTGCACGCTCGCCTGGTCTCAAACCTCGACTTATGGATTTTAGGTTCAAGGTCCTCAGCACTGAACCACCAATGCATTAGACATTTCAAGTAACTTATACAAACAATTCAGTAAATTTAATTAGCCTGAACGCAGTTGTAAAGAATTTTACGTTCTACGAAGACGTTGTTAGCGAAGCTATTTCTCGTGTACATTAGTTGTTATTTGTTTCTTATCTGTATAGAATTTGCGTAGCGTTATGAAAATAAAAAACAAGCGATGCGAGGGCGGGCTACTATCTATTTGAAATCTGTCACGTATCAAACAGCGCGATCGTGAATGGGCACTAAGTTCCACTTCGTAAAACCTGCAACATAAGTTTGCGCCAAATAAAATATTTAAGCTGACTGCAAGTTGTTTGTGTACTTGGCGAGAATGCAGCCTCCGACCCGATGGGGGTGGGGGAGGGGGGGAGGTGGGGACAGTTCAATAGAGTCACGTCGAGTGTTCGTTATCGTCCAATGAGATGGATAAAACTTTTGCTAGAATTAGTTATTTTTACTTGATAAAGATTTTCTTATGCGGGGCGTAGCTAGCTGGCGTAGCTAGGACAGCTCAATCTTACAGGAGCGATTTTATTTTTTCGTTTTAAATTGTGATTGTTCGAGGAATTAATGCATTATGTAATATGCAAAAGTAAGACAAACATTTTTTTAAATAAAGTTCTACAAATGCACAGTAGTTATTTTAATTAATTGTCACTAAAATAGGATACATATTCACATATTAACGAAGGCCTTGGCCAAATACTAGCTGTGATTTGAAATGTGAAACCGATTCACAAACTTTTCCTTGAGAACTTGTGACTATGATAGTGTCCCAAGCGCGAGGTAGCTTTGACCCACTTCTCGCTTTAGTCCGTCCACTTCAACGAAAGAATTACCCGAATCACAAAGTTTTCTATCATTATAAGTTAGCCTGATAACTAAGATGTCGAAGAAATAGACACTTAACGTTTAATATTCGTTTTATTACTCCATTCTATCAGTTGCCGATCAAGACATAACATTTAATAAACGAAAATAACATGATAAAAGCGAACAGTGGTAATAGTAATAAACAAAGGTAAATAGCCTGTTTGTATTCCCGATAGAGTCTGCGAATTTGCGTCGATCTCATATTGCTATATTTACATCGGTTCATATATTAGCAAGTCATGCAATAATTCTCTGATTTATAGAGTAGCACTCTTATCCTCGACTATACGAGTACGAGTATATGTGCCATCTAATAGATAAGAAAACGTAATAATGATTGTGTTTGTAGCCCGACAAGGTCCTTAATTCCGTGTGTCGGAGGGTCGTGACGTCAGTATTATTTGGTTATAATATTTCCCCTTGTTTGTGCCACCTTATTCAGTGGGAACTATGATATTTTTGCATATCTTTTCTTACGTGTTATTATATCCAATAAAAAAACTTATACACAGTATATATGTGTCGTATTTATTAGCTGTATAACGTTACTGTGTCAAGCTGTATGTCCATAGAAGTTACAATGCTCTAGATAGCGCAAGCAACCGACTCAGCCGGTCTTTATCAAATTAAGCTCAAAGCTCACATAGCACAATAATCTCGCTTTTGTCGCAGACAAGATACGTTAAGACTGGAAGATGTTTCTCCAACAAAAAATGAAAAACGTCTCGGGCCAACAAGCCACTTAAAGTCCATGAATTTGTTTTAATTCAATTGTATAATCTAAGGCACACCGATAATTAACAATAAATATTTGAATGTAACAACACAATATCACTGTATTCTGAGGTGCTTGGTTCTCGTAACAATGCTTGCCCCCTCTAGTACATGATGTGATCCGTGCGTGTTACCAATAACGGAGAAGGTATCTATGTATAATATGTATGACGGCGTTATGTTCCAGGAAGCAGGTGTCATTATACGATAACGCTACTTTGTATCGGGAAGTCTTGTAACTCATATATTCAGAGGGACTTAAGTTCAACTCACGGTGATGAGAAAAATTCAGCGGGTTCTATATAGAACCTATATAGGTTATTTACATAAAAGTATATGGTATGACATAAAACAACTACATTAAGTAATTGATGTGTGATTTTTCTTTCCAGTCATCAATCCTTTCCTTATCCCTTATCCCTTAAAAGCAGGCAGCGCATTCTCAGGGGTCTAACTGAGCCTCTGCGAATGTACGGTGGTGATCGTTTGCCATCAGGCGAACCACCAGCTCAGTTGCCTGCTATGACATTAAAAAAAAGGTGTGTTTGTGATTCACACACGATAGAAGTGAAACTTCAGTAAATCGACAAAACAATGAATAAAATAGTATGTTTATTTCTGTCTCATTCTTTGCCGGCTTCATTCTACACATTTTTATGTTTGTGTCTCTTACCTGTCGTTTTTTTCCGGTGCATCAGTTAAAATCACAACGATTCTAAAGAAGTTTCACTTCATAAAATGACAACTTTTTAAGCATCTTTCATTGTTTAGTTTTACTAGACTATATTTAAAAGTTTCGAGTAGAAGTTGTTGGTACAACGGAATAGTTCCGTTAATATCCAGCCCTTCTGCGTATACAAAGTTAGACGGTGACATGCACGTGTGTCATATTTCGTTAGAGATCCATATCTCTACTATGGGGATTTAAATATACCCATAAGCAAGTATGAGCAACTTTATTTAACTTAACTCTCAAGGTTTTTTTTTTATTTATGTTAAAATATGTTTGGTCACAGTAAAGAGACATATAAATGCAGACAAATTTGTTTTTCCTAATTAATCTAGCAAGCAACTTTATGTACATAAACAAAACTTTCCAACGAATGAAATATCTATTTCAAAACCCATGCACAATCATATTCTGATATAATTATTCAAGAACGCTATTACCTCCAGCACTTGGGTTAGTTGAGTATCTAATAAAACT
>NC_052115.1:50474-61546 GCF_012273895.1 Zerene cesonia | reverse complement strand
AGCGAATATATTAAAGTTGGAGCTGGCGGAGTGCGCAGATCCAACTTGTGACAGCTTCCCCGCGGATGTGACGTCACACAACCCCTTTCCCCTCCCCCACACGCCCCCCCTCGCCGCTCGCCGCTCCCTTAATGGCTTTCAGTATGTTTTATTAAACAGGTTTTATGACAAACAAACTACATACAAATGTATGTGACGAATACATTTGAATGAAGATATTTTGATGTGGCCAGAGTGTTACGTAAGTTTGTTCAGTCGTTTTTTGTGACGTCGGCGATTTATTCGATGAAAAAATATGTTATATTTGTTTCTCTCCAAATATATTGTCTATGCCTATATTGTAACGTCGGCAAAACAAAAAAAAATTTCTTAATGTGTGCAAATTGTATAAATATAAATTTAAAGCCTTATTACTTTTAAACATGCCCATGTCTAAAAGTTGAAAAGTTACAAACTTACAGCGCTGGAATATAAAGATAATAAATGTATAATATTTTGCGCCTACTCAAATAGTCTAATCAACAACAGCTTGGAACTTTTTGAACTTGTCGATTACACAATACTTCAGCCACGAATCAAGATTGACCTTATCAAACCGTCTACTTCTAAATAGTAATGAAACTAACATTGTTCAATAACTTGTAAATATATATCGAAGTATTGTAAAATTGAAAATTATAAAGTATCTATCTCATAGTTAGTTATTGCTTCACAAGTTGCGATAAGTCTAAGACTAGGTAATTGGAACATAGAAATTCAGATCACCAAGTCTCCCACTAAGTTTTTGCCCCTCACCAATTGTTTTAATTACTTAAAGCATCACTATGCTGAGGTGATATGAAGTCATACCGTGTGAAATTTTATATTAACTTCAAATTACAACATCTACTATCTACATATAACGCTCAGTCAGCTGAACTTTCCCAACAAACTTCGCTAAATCCTAAGATCGTACAATATAAATCATCTGAGACGGACTCCAAAACATTATGTTTGTTGCGCAAACTTGCAAAAGAATATATTTAATGTGTTATTTACACCGCTCCTGGATTTATTTTTCTGGAACATTATCTCAAATGAGTATACGGAGATAATCAGATCTAATGATCTCTAGTTTTAGTAATATTATATGAGACGGAAAAGCGTAAATTACAGGCCTTGCAAATGAATGTGACATAAAATTTTATATCGAGTGTAACATAATACCCAAAATTATGACAAATAAACTTGTGATGTAGCTTACACTACACACAGCTACTAAACAACTGTACACTTGAATTAAGAACGTCTTAAAAAATGATTTCCCGTGCTTCCCATTATTTATGTGGTTGTGAATGTAAATCTATAAGCATTCCGACGCGAGGTGACTTGACGTGGGGGGAGGGGAGCGGAGGGGGAGGCTCAGATTGATGCTCATTCGGTTCATAAATCCATCGAATGTTCGATGAGCTGCGGACAGGGGCTGTCAGGCGCGACCTGCGGGATCGCTGCGAGCGCTTCATTTCATCTTCAGTAACGTGTTAGTACCTTGACTTGAAATAAATTCGAATTCAAATATTTTATTTCGGTATGTATATAGTTCGAAATGTAATAAGGTTTATTGTAACAGCTGTTTTTCATACTTACATTGTAAGTGGTGTGCAGTGCATCTTCTTGCCTTGTTGTCTACAATAAATGTGAATTAGTTTCTTACCTTTTTATGGGAAAATCGTGTAACAGTGATTTTAATAAAATTTGGTATGAAGGTAGAAAATCATGAGGAATTTAAATTGACAACTATGTATGCGTGGAAGTTGGACCCGAACGAATATTTATCAAGATAACTTCTACACTTAATTAAGAAGTTAATCTTACTCATCCTTACTTCATCACCACATCTTTCGGCTTCAAAAGACATAGTTAGAAATAAGTTTTATTAGATTTCATGTACACTTTTGTAAAATTAAATGATGAAATTGTGTTTTATTATAAACAGAATTAGATGCCTTATTATAATATTAAACCAAATTGTTGTATTAGGTCTATCTTACGCTTAAACATTAGTTATTTTATTGTGTTAACCGAATTGTGTTCACTGCATTTAGGAAACGAAAAGTAGTACACTTACTGGAATACATTCATATAAATAAATCTGTTTATGTTATTGTTTTAATTAAGTGTGACATGTTTGAGCTTTAATTAATAATTTATCATGTTCGGTGACTTTACTTTCCCAAATAGTAATTTTTGAAATACTTCCGACATGACCTAACAAAGTCACCGAGCAATAAAACTTGCGAACTTAACTCTTGTGACGTGTGCGTCCCTCTGCCTCGCTCTACACATTCGTGCAATATTTGTTACGAACCGAGATATGTTTGTTCTGACTGGATACTTATATTTGGGGAGATATTAGTCTTTACACTAGATTTTAAATAATTGTCTTTTTTTTGCTGTTTTCTTTGGTATATTTACTGTTTTCTATACTTATTATATCGTAAAGATGAAAAGTTTTTTGTTTGTTTGTACCCTAAAGGCTTCAAACTACTGATCCGATTTTGAAATTTCTTCCACCAAAAGAAAGCTACATTATTCTCGAGTGCTAAGTTACTTTTTACCCTGGAAATGCATCACGGGCGAACAGCTAGTTAAAATATACTTATATGATACAAAGCAATTCAACGTATGATAAATATGTTATAATAAATAATAAAGACATTTTGCTGATGATATAAGCTATTTGTCTTTGATAAAATCCTATGTTAAAAAGGACAAATAAGCGAATACATATTAATCATATGTTAGATCCAGAACGACATGATGATTTTATCTACAGTTGGAAACTAATAATTATAGTCCAACATTTCACATTAGCATCTCACTATTATAATCTGGATCTATATATTGTGTACATATGTGCAAAGCTCGTTGAGTATCAGATAATTGGGTAAGCGATGCCGATGCTATTTGCAATAGTGGGTGCTGTGTATCGCGCTCTCTATCACGGAACTGTATCAAGTTCATGAACCATAATTGCTTTTGCTGCTCTCGTGTTCACTTCGGGCTATTTGGAGTATTTAGCTAATAATTAAATAATATTTACTCGTCTTGGAACAACTTACATGAAGAGATACGTTAGAGACCGTGGAAAATAAACTTATTGTTAAGATTGGTTTTAAATATTAATATGCTTCTTGTTGAATGATTAATTCATAAATTATATTTCCAGGCACATCATTCATCGCCAATATTACCATTATACCTCAATTATACAGACTGCTATTACACTCAGATTAATTTAATGCTACTGTGGCAGTCGAGGGCCTCGCTTTTCAACATTCTGAATGTTATTCTTGCATACCTTTAGGCAAACCTTTCAAGTAACAACTGACAAAAACCAATGATACTCGTATATGTCTTTATTTAAAAGTTCGATGTTTTTTATGTTCGTAAATTTATCGGTTTCTTATATAACCATAAAATCACTGAAACTAATAAAACTGTCTCTGCGATGCGCAATACACATACTGTAGCATGTAGAATGTAGATATTTGACGCTAAAGCGTTTATAATTAGGTTGACATCTTCAAACGGGCGGGTCGTTGGCAGAAATTCGTCGGAGATAATGACGTCATCTCATTATCCGCTGGTAGTGTTGTCTGTAATTAGGCAAATAGCGCCGGGACGCCTCGTGAACATGCAAATAGCGTCTTGACCGAGCATCACATCAATATTAAACGCTTCTCGCTCAACTCGATATCACGGATCGTCGTGTTTTGTATTTTCTGTTGAAGAAACGGCATTTTTGAAGAAAGCTCTGGAGTCCCGGGGGACAGGTTCTTGCGAAGCTATCGTTTTCATAACATGAGTATATGGAAATATAGCTTTTTATATACCTTTTGGGAATGCGAATCAAATAGTAGAACACTACTCGAATATTGAAATTCGATTTTTTGTTTACCTTTAGAACAGAAAAACACAAAAAAATGAAACATTTTGAGAGATTCCATTCTTTTCTTTTTAATTGTAAGTGTCAGACCACTCACAAGCCATCGTTGTATGATCTCGTCCACATACACAATAAATATACAATAGTCGTACGTACACTCTGAAGTTCAGAAACGTTAATTTTCGGTTGAATACTATTTCACTCCAAACACGCACGGCTTGCTAAAACGCGGCTATCCCTCAAACGGACTCACACCACGTACAGCTAGGAACAGTGGAGTCTAACGCTTGGATGCGCTTGCAGCGTGACGTCAGCTGCCTTTACGGCGAGAATATATTGCATAAATAACAAATGGTATATCGTATTAACCCTTCGCAGTTCGTAAGGATGAACACGGACAGCTCTGTGAGCCCTCTGGCAGCCCGTCCCATCGAGAGGCGATCGTGTTTCAAATTCAACCTCACATTTCCAATCCGTAAATACAATACTATGTAATATGACGATTCAAAAGCTCTTCTAAACTAAAAGTATGATTAAATAAATAAATATTACAGTTTGTGGTTTTTTTATTCTCTTGTAAACAATTTAATATAATAACGTAATAACGACACATGTTAGGTTCATATAATATATACATTGGTATTCTTTCATATATCTACGGTATATACCTATTAACTTTCAAAAGTATATACAAAACACTTTAAAATGCCAGTACACGTAGCTATAACTAATAGGGAAAGACGCGTTCTAACGAAATTGGGTTTAAATGTAACATGTACAAATAATAATTTTTCAGGAAGTTTTAAGTGCAATAAACAAACGTTTGATCTCGCTGGAATTGAAGAGGCTTCTTAAAAAGGGGTCCCGTCTTTCCTGTGAATTCTTTCTTGTGACGCTCAAATATTTTCCTCAAACGAGGATCGCTACTTTACTTCGAAATACAGAGCAATAAAATCGATCTGGAAATTACTACAGTTAGCTCAGTGGAATGTGTCGGTCTCTCGGTAAGAAGGCAAAATTTTCTTTCACTATAGTTCACTATGGTGAAAGAATTTTTTTTTTATGAAGTGTTCTTTCTAAAATGTTAAGAACTTGTTATAATTATAAAAATTACGATAATTTATCAGAACGTAATATTTTTTTACGTTTTCACCTTGTACTTTCTTACATACAATAAAAGCTTCAGAAATAATAGAAGTTACAACGAGTAGGTATGTGTTAATTTTGGGTAAGGATGTTAATTTAATTATTGGAGGCAGAGCGGGACACCGCTCCGCAGCCATGTCGAGACAGGCAAGCGTAACCAGCACAACCTTAACAAACTTAAAAACCAAACTCAATCATTTATTGATTCAACTAGACTGCGTTTAGAAGCGATTTTGAATTGTCATAATACAGAAAAATAATTATTTACCCCTGGTTCAGAAAGCAGTATTGTATAGAGGAGAGTTGGATAACAACTCTGCAGCTCCACTTTTAAAATCATATCAACGTTACAGAATTTTACAATTAAAACAATCATGTCAGAGTACCCTCCTGTGGTTCTTAAGCGACAAAATTCTATGGGTCACCATCTTCTATAAATTCATTAATACTTTAGTAAACTCAAACAACTTACAGATTTATAAATGCATACATTAGCCTATATTAGTTTACTATAATGTAGAGTATTTTTTAATTTGGGAGCTTGTAGAGTTATAACGTGTAACGCTTGGCTCTACGTGAGCTTCTAAGAGTGCAGGCCCGACAGTCTCGTCTTGGAAACATTCAACATAGATTCTTTGTTTAGAGCATAATATGCATTAGATCTCAATCTAGCATTTATAATAATTCTAAGGAACTATACGTAGCTTCTGAAAACAGTATCTCGAGTGGTATATCTAGATCTGGAGTGGAGCCAATAAAATATCAACAGGGCTCGTTTAAGCGACCAGCTGCTTAAGCCACTTTACTGAGTTACCGCGGTCTGGCAGCTGCAGCGCTTTAAGCTATACAAGGGAAAACATTTTTAAACTGAATTTTACTGAGCAGTGCTTTAGGATATCAAAGAATCCTACATGTTCCGCAAAATGCAACGTACTGTATATTCTTATTGTTAGTGTAGTGAGGTGCGTATCAATATCAAAACTACTTTATTTGATTAACTTTTATTATTGTTACTCATATGAATCGTGAATTCTTGACCAGTTTATTCATGATCCCAATAAAAATAATTATTATAATGAAAAAATCTCCGTGTCATTACGTTTGTCGTATGTATGCTATTATACGACTGCTATGGCTTTGCTGCTAAAAAGAAATGTTTGTCTGGAAACAAAAGCTATTTACGATATACTCATTGGAGAGTGCAAGCCGACGGCAACGAGAGGCTTCAATTAAGGTTATTAGTCTCGCCTCCGAACACCTACTTCATCAGCGGTTATATATTATCTCCAGGCAACTACAGCCCGCTGCCGTAGCTAAATGCGCTATAAAACTGTTAAGATAATTTAAATCCATGTTTACTAACGGTAAAAATCTAACGTTAATAATATAACAAAATTTTCACAACAAATTTTCGTTCTAAATTCATAAAATTAAGGAGAGATTTAATAAAACGCAAAGATAGCATGAAATCAAATTAATTAACGGATATTTGGAAGCGAACAAACAACCGCAGAGAATAAAAATAAAATATGAGACCGTTGTCACGCGACTCTTAATATACGGCGCGATGAATCCCCGCGAATGTCAAAACAAAGATTCAAATAACGCGACGTCAGATTAATGGAAGTGAATAAAATATCGTATTCACTTATCCCGGGGCCGGGGCGCGGGATCCGGCGGGATCCGGGATGCCGGCACGCCCGGCCGGGGCGCCGGGATTTGCGCGGTGACGTATGTTGCGAGCCGTGCCTCTGACGGCTCGATTTGTTCCTTTCGTCTCATTTCATACTAACGAACTGAAATGTTTTGGGCATCTGATTGTTTCGCTGTTTCGTCTCTATGCCTCGATCTGTATTTCTTGCCGGTGTTATAGATAAATTCTGCGAATCCATACCGCCCTGTGGCTGGTTGTTGGTCGATGAATAGTTTCAAAACAGCCGTTGGCTTGGATATTGTAAAATTTGTTCTGTGGCAAGCTTGTGTTTGTTTTGCTACTCTTTGTTACCTTTTTATTACGATGAGTCTATTTCACTACAGATTCGAAAATTGGCTATATACAAAGCTCGCTGTCTAAAAAAACGGACAAAAACATCTCGTGCTTATTATAGTAATCAATATGAATAATATACTAGTTTAAAAAAAGAAAATGAAAACCTTCCATAATCCACATATTTCAAACGTTTAAAAAATGCATTAAATGCTATTAAAGACTTCAAAGTTGAGACAGATTTAATTATAACTGCAGCAAACACTCCCATACAAGGAAGGTAAATAAATTTACAAATTGGCAAACACTGAGCCCTGTTTCCCGCCAATTCATAATAAAAGAACCGTTTATGGCCTTAATTATATAAACATAAAGTTGAAAGTGCGGCCCGTTTCAATAACGCCGACAGCCACGCAATTGCGGTGGATATTGCGGAAGACATTAGGCTGCACTGGTTGGCAGCTCCCCGACTCCCTCCACTACCACTTAGTCAATTTGGCGCCACATTTATATTTTTAAAAATAAATCGAATTTTCGTCTGCTCTTCCTTTGCGTATTCGACACAATTTGAAAACAAAAAGTAATTAAGAATTCTCGATAAAGAAACGAATGAAACATTAAATCTGTTATTATGAGAAGGGATTCCTCGCGGAACGCTGAAAAATAACCTTTTATTTCTAAGTGAGGGGCGGGTTTTTTCATAGTGACTAAATAATAAAATGTTTCACAATAAAGAGCTGAGCACCCGGCAGCTGTAAACAAGTGGCGCAAATAATCCCGCTCTAAACAAGGCTTAGGCAAAACAAAAGAATTAAGTTCATCTCGCTGCGCCGTGTTTTGTTTCGGGCGGTGAGCGCCGCGCGAGAGCACTAGTACTCTTTTAGGCAATTTGCATGTTTTCTTATCAAACTCCCCATTATCTGGCGACAATGTTTTTAATAAGCTTAATAAGCTGTCGCCGCTGTTATAAAACCTTATGAAAATCAATTTTGCGGTTTGTTTACGTGATATGTAATTTTGCTACAAGTTTCAAAGCAGTAGGCTCGCTCTTGATCGTAAATATTTTCTTGTTATTCATATTTATTTCTATTTTTGTTATTATACAAATTTATAAAATTGATCTTCGTATTCTTTGAATCACACGAAAACTTATAAATCATTCGTTATAAACTTCGAACATTCTAATTCAGAAGGTTGCGTCTGTCGAGACGGATCAGCAAAATTTTGAAAATATATTTCATTTATACCCCTTATGTATTTCGTATTCGCAAGAGATTTCTTCTAAAACTAATCAGTTGCAGTTCGATGACCTGAAGGAAGCAGCAAGAAGCAGCAGCACGAACAGCCAGAGATCGTGTCTCAAGTCGCAGTTAGCTCGTGTACCGCTATGACTGTTCTTGTACACAGTAATATATTAGCGGGAGCAGCGAAGCAATGGCCCGAAAGTGAATTGTGTCTGGGAAACAGCTGTAAACTACCACTAACTGCAATTGTAGTCTGAACTCTTACAATTTATTGCAACGGCGCAAGATGCAGCTCCGCCTACTGAGGTAACACGAAACACATTACGTAGTTTGGCAAGAAACGCCAATATGAAATTTTGTTTGTCCACTTTATTAAGACCTACATAGACATAAACCATTGTTCCAGTTCTAAATTATAACCGTATCTAAGTTTTTATGTCATAGTGGGCAACTGAGCTGGCGGTTCGCCGGATGGTATGCGATAACCACCGCCCATTTACATTCGCAGAGGTAGTGCCTCCATGGATGCGCTACCTACGCTTTTAAGGTATAGGGGAAAAGGGATTGAAAGTGAAAAGAAGGAATGGACTGGACAGGTGAGGAAAAGGAAACAGGACTCGGCCTCCACTACTATCCGTACGAAACACAGTGGCATGCCGCTATTTCACGCCGGTTTTCTGTGGAGGTGTGCTACTTTCCTTAGTGCTGGACTCACACATTACACATACACATATAATATTATGAAATTCATGTAATTTATGGCGTGAGATATATTATATATGAAGCGTGTTATTAAACTATTGATTTCAGTAATTAAATTACTTTTATAATAAGACTATCTAATGACGTTTGATTCAACGAAACTGGAATAATTTTCCGAGTGTATAATATGTAGAGGCTCATGAAGGAACGAAGCAATTGACATCAATCACGTCCGCTCGCCGCGACGCGCGCCGCATGACTGATGGCTGGCTGTTGGAGCTCGCTTCAACTACCCGCGCTCCAGTGATCGATTACCCGCACGATACATCATACTCACCAATTATTTTTTTAGAGACTAAAGTGACTGACTTCTTTATAAATACTTTAATTGATTTCATAGCTCTAAACATCGATACAAAGCTTGATTCTAACGAAAAAAACTGTTTTATAAAAATAATGCTTTGTGTAAATATATAAAATGACTGAAGGTTTTTTTCAGAACACGTCTGAATAAATTGGTGCCACAAAACATAGTTTTGGTTAAAAACTATATTTCGTATTTAAGTTTGAGTGACTTGTTCAAACTACTATAATGCTATGAACTACTTCAAACTTGATGAAGTGGACAACTCACTTGACATTGAAAACGTTGAACAGTGACGTAGGCAGCTTTTCGATGAGATAGTTCGAGGCTCTTATAAAACACAACGAAAAGCATAAGGTCTTAGACTTATCCGATCACAGACTATTGTGAATGAATGGTGAAGAGTCGCTGTGTACGTTAGTGATAAGACACACACACACACACACAACTGCTCGTTGAGTGAAATAATTTTTAAGAATTCTCTATCTATAATACATATGATTTTTTTTAAGAAATTAATGTCTTTCACTGTTCCATCGATGTAGTGAAACAAAATTACCGAAACACTAATAATCCACTAAAATCCTACAAGTTACATTCAGAGTGGCTCTATGAAATTATCTCAGATGTTCCGTAAGCCGTTACTGATGGGATTTGATTGGAATATTGTATGAAATATGAGCGGGTAAGGCTTCGCATGGCCGCCCCTCGGACCCGCGGCAGACGGGCTCGCTCGAGAACGTTCCATGTACCTGTGATAACTATTGTGTATTATTACGAAAAAGGTAAGCCTTGTTCGCAGGTGAATAAATATGAAAACTATTAAACATTTTTGATACTCTAAGAAATGTTACATTATCTATTTTATAACATTAATTTTTAAACATAGTATATTTTGCTTTTGTGAATAATGAAACTACATACTTCCACGTCTGGAAGCGAAATTTTAGATTTAATGACTTTAATATTTTTTAGAAATTTATATGTTATTTAGAATCCATAAGATAATAATTGTATTTTTGATTTTAAGTCAATAATTTTATCTCAAAGGTTATCTTCAATATCCGATGCAAAGTTAAATTATAGTTGATGAATAATCTAAGATATAGAGGGGTTATCAAAAGATTGCCAAATTGGGGTTATAAATTGGAAAAGGAATCACGGCTTACTTATTATTTCATTTAACTCGATGCGCGGCTGGACGTTACAACAAACGTATCTCGATTCATTTTCATATTATTTGAAGCTTAATTGCTCCTTTTTATCGAAAATGACTCACTAATCATGATAACTTATTTATATTCACTCACAAATATGAAAAGCTGTATATAATATTATCGTATTATCACAGTCTGCTAACAAATCAATGCCAAGAAAATGTTATACAATGCATTACTAACAAAAAATGTGTTCCCATCAAAGTTAGGTAGGTTGTTACCTCACGTCATTGCTATCGACAATGTCTACAAAATGTCGCCCTTAACACGCGTACTGTTGCTCGTGACAACTCTTGGATCATTTCATATGTCTACGAAAATATTTTCAATCTGCGAACCTCACCTCTGCCCCTCCTCTCGCCGCCGCTCTTCGCCCCCCGCACCCACCGCGCGCCATACACATTCAGGACAAATCTAATACGTAACATTTGACAGGCAAACAATTCGCGATGATTTCTGAATGCCAACGAGATATTAAAGGTGC
>NC_052115.1:48157-50464 GCF_012273895.1 Zerene cesonia | reverse complement strand
TCGTGGGGCGTTACGCGACACGCCTCAGCATGTTCCTTCGGCAGACGTAGCGGAAATAAACCTGTATTAGATAACAATTGCGCACATAGCATTCTATCGCTCACCGTAAAATTCAGTACTTTTTCTACTAAATCTTGTATAATATTATATTCACCCGTATACCAAATACTCAAATTTATGTAACATGTGTTAAAATTTATGGCACGCGGCATGGGCAATCTCACAGAAGATGTATGAAATATGCCACAACTATTTTATATTCCAGTCTACTTGTGTTTATATGTCTCATTATAACATTAAATTAATACAACCCAAAATGATTAGGTGCTTTATATACATCGCATCTAACAATAACCACCGTTTGTAACTCGAAATGTGCATCCAACGGGCTCCATGGAAGTGCAAACAAATGAAGAGCAGGAGCGGCGGCTGCAGCCTGCCGCCTCCCGGGAAATGCGCGGCTGACTCCTACCTGTATCGTTGCGGCACGGTATCACATCATTCAGCATAAATTATTTACATCCATATTGAAAATGGGAAAAAGCTATTACTTTTTGCATTGTGTCGGTAATCTATAATTATAAATTTAATGGAAGTATTATCTTACTGCATTCTATTGGAATGGCAATTAAATCTATGTACAAATGTAGGAATTCCTGATCATCAACTACTCGTTCATAAAAGGAAAAAAGAGTTATTCAAACCGTAGAAATGTAGATAAAATGCGAGAAATAAAGAGAACTCAATTTAAACTTCATACAATAAAGTAATTCAAATGAGCGAGAGTTTCGATAAAAATAAAAGTCGCATTAAGCGATCGAGCAGCCTCCCCCCCGCTCTTCTCCGCGCCCGCTCACCCCCGCAATGTCCCGCGCCACGCTTTTATGTGTTGTTCTCATATTTTTATTCACACTATTTATGCATTTTAAAGAAATCCTTATAGGAATAACATCGAGGACAGAGCAATTTATCGAACTTTTATCAATGTTTCAGTTAAGCAGATTGTAATCTAGATGTCTAGTTGTTACCGACGAACGACGTGAGGTCCAAAAGAAAGTTCAGTGAATCGCAAATTGGTGATAGGTGTTATGCTTTAACACTTACTAGATTTTCTAGTCTCATGGTAACCTTTGTTGAATCTTTGCAAGTCTAACGCTGTTTAAATGTGATTACATTTTGTAGTGTACACGTAGCGAAGCTTCAATGTGGTATAGCACCACATTACAATGTACAAGTCCGGTCACACATAAAAACAAATCACTTTTAATACCCGTTGTAAAGCATTTTATTCGTAAAGTCTATGTTTACGCACAATAACCCTAGAAGCTGCCATGAGTTAGCGAAGTTTCCAATTCAATGTTTGTACAATATGCGAGTATACGTAAAGTGCAGAGCGGTTACTGTCGGGCTGTGCGTCTCGTGTGCGCTGTGAAATACCTACTCAGCTTTATGCCTTCGAGCGAGACAGATTCACTCGAATTAGCTTAAACGATTTAGCAAAATGAAAATTGAAACATGATACATTATAATTCACTTGTAAAATGTCTAAAACAATAAAAAAGCATTTAGTAAGTTTTGCATTAACTCGTTTTCCAGACTTTAGATGCCTTTACAGATGTCACATATGTAAAGGCTGTAACATATCTAGCAGATTAGGTACGACCGTGGTTTTTGATTACCCACTGAACAGGTCAGTTCAATTTGTTGATAATGGGGAAGGCATTTTAATATTAAGAAAATAAAATAAAATAAAGAAAATAAAAATGAATGCTGTGCCACTTTGCTCTATAAAGATAACTGAAAAGCAAATTCTTAAGAAACTCAAAGGACTCGACATAACGATAGGCCCTGGTCATGACGATATCCCCGCAATATTCATTCAAAGATGTGCAACTGCACTATCATATCCCTTGTTTCAAATATTTAAATGTTCACTAGAATCGGACAGATTTCCTAGCGAGTGGAAGTGCGCTCGAATTATGCCGATCTATAAAAAGGGTGACGTTTGTAATTACAGGCACACAATACAATATCGATTTAAACATTTTTTCTAAGGTATTTGAGCGTTTTCGAGCCCTTTCAGGAGTTTCTCAAGGCTCTCACCTCGGTCCTGTTTTATTTACTCTGTTTATAAATGATATAAGTACTTCCATACAGCACTGTATTTACTCTTTATATGCAGATGATTTAAAAATTTACAGGGAGATGTTAATGATGTTCAGTTGTCACACAATGCTCTCAATAGTATTCAAAGGTGGTGTGAATTTAATAGAATGGTTCTTAATATTACAAAATGTAACTTTATAA
>NC_052115.1:42598-47157 GCF_012273895.1 Zerene cesonia | reverse complement strand
CGTTATGAGATTGTGCTTAAGATGCACGCATTGTTATCATTTTGTACAAAATAACATGTTTCTAGTTGAAATAACATATCATAATTTATATTCTATAGTATTTTCTTGTGTTTACTATTCAATGATTGAAATGACTCATTTTACTCGGCTAATAGACGTATATTGCTACATACAGCATGTATATCTGAGCGCGGCCCCGGGCCTCGCGCCTCTCGCGCCGCTCGTGCGCTTCCGCTTATGGAGTGACTGTTCACAAAGAAGTAAACGCGTTTGTACATTTTTCCGGCGGATCATTTATCGTTGTACTGTGTAATCAGGCGGCGGGGCGATGGCGGCGGGCAAGGGCGGGGGCAGGGGGGAGGGTGATTGATAAAATTTCATTAGAGCAATTCTCGTGTCCGGCTCCATCATTTATCTCGGGCCGCTCGTGCGGACGACACATTTATATGTCCACTTCGAACGGCGATATATTGTTACAACTTGTTATTTATGCCTCTCGCTGAATTCCACTTTAAACTGTTCCGATGTGCCGCTGTTAATCGGAGCTGAGAGATCGATTCACTGATTTCGCTACATGGTAGCGGGATGCTGTTGCTATACTTGCACAAAGGAAGCTTTGCGTATAAAGGCTAGCTGTCCTCTGTGTAGGCACGTGTGAGATATCATGGTGTCAAGGCCCGACGCTCTTTGTTTCGCTTCAAAGGCCTGAAAGACCCTTCTCTGATTATTTGAGACGTTTTGTCAAAGCTGGACCGTTGTTACAGAAGAAATATAGAAATTGACACTTGAGATCTTTCGAATATCGAAAGCGAAAACGATAATCAAATTTTACAACTTCCTTCTCTTGTTAAGATTTCAAATATGGGTTCCTTAAAAAAATCCATAAGATGTAATTGATTCGAAACATGTGGCACAGTACATTTTGTATATTGTATTCAATTGAACAGCATTGAGACATGTGCAATGCTGCTGACATTACATCCCTTGAGCACCGATTTTAGTTTGTCCTCACGCAGCTTGCTATTACCGAATTATTAATGCAATATGAAACTTTTATACAAAATAACGGCTCAAACTATGACCGTTAAAGTAGTTTTAAACATCCTTGTTTACTTAATGTCGATATAAACTTGAAAGTTAATAAAATTGTGTTGTGTCCGCAGCATGTGTGTTTAATGAGACTGGCTAATTATTACGATCAGGTCACGTCAGTGTGACGTCACGTGCGGTGTGACAGCGTGACGTCAGGCGCACAGGCGACTATACTAGAAATATATTTGCATCTTGCTTTGTGGAGCATATATAAATGGCATCATTGCAGAAGTAATTCCTCCGTAGGATATCGTAGCACGTCGTAGCGCATCGTAGCCACGTAGTATTAGATGTAACAGTAAAAAATTAAGTGCTTTAATTTTCAATCGATACGTTTTACAGCATTTTATAGTAATTTGCCAATACATTTTATATTGAAATAGCCAAATTTTACTTTTTTTGTTTAACTAAACATATGGTATATACGTGGTTGCCTGAAAGAGATCACTTCTAAGTGATAAGGCCGCCAAACAAATTGTACACCATATTCCAATTCCAATTCCATAGTACTCGGGTACCACCAGAAGGATAATACCCGGTCTTTTGGAAGGCTTACGTGGGGATACAGGTCCAACACAGAGGCCCTTTGAGAATTTAATGTGATGTGGGACACCAGCTGCAGCCTCCCCATAACTGCACCATAGAGATACAGCCCTCTGCAGTCCGTGGCCGATGTAGGACTATAGCTAAAACGGAAAGGGATATAATAATACTATGATATGGAGGTTTTAAAAAAAGGATTGGTTACTGGGTCTATGGGAACTATGGCGTCTGCTTTTCTAATACATTTGAGTTAGTAAAAATATATTGGCAGACGGTGACTCCCCTCTCACAAATGGGCCCTCTAAAAAATTGCAGTAAAATAGCAACAAAAGGGCCATATGTCGTGAGAAGCTAAGGGTGGAGAGGCGTCGCTGGACTTTAAACGATGATCACGCGCTCCTTGAGGGTGCAACATCACGTGCCCACTCGCCACTTACGCTTCGCATCCACCCTTCGAGCTAAAAGCTCTCGCGACTCCACTCTGGCCGGCCGGCTAAGGCAAGCCGGAGATGAGGACAGGGGCCTCCCCCAGGAACAGTCAGATCCGCGGGGTCGCTATTCCCTGACACCTCGCCACAAGGTGCCCTGCGGGCTAATTATCGTTATTATTATTATTTTTTTTTTTTCTCCTCTGCTTTAGAGGGGATACCCATTACACGCGGGCCTAGGCTAAGCGTGCAACGAAATAAACTTTTACATTTATATTTGTCGGATACACACTAAAAACCGATCAAAGCGTCGAGACATTGGACCGCCAGAGCCATCTAATAGCGTTATACAGAGTCTAGGAGGGGCGTAAGCGGAGCGGGACAGTCAGAAATGGTCCAACCGTCTTTGCGATAGCAAGTCTCCTGGGAACTGTACCGCGTTCTAATTACAAGTGTAGAATTAAGTTAACGGTTAAAGTGATATTTTTATTTCATTTAAATTTGAATTACAACCGATTTCCAATTCGAAGTTACTTTAATTTCCCTTGCTCGTGACTAGATCTTGGTACTTTCTTAATTTCTCTGAAATGGTGGCTTGTATATTGTGTGAGTTAGGTATAGCTATATCTATTAAGAAAACATTTTTTTGGACCTTGTGATATCCGGTCTGTTGTAATGAATTGCTTTATCTGTCATAATTGTTCTATCCCAGCATATTTTATAATTACTTATTATTATTATTACTTTTAAGTTTCCGTCCATGTACAATGTTGTTGAAGAGTAAAATAAATAATATTTCGGGTATATAAGTGTGACACGGGCCGCCAATTTGCAATGTTTTCCCAGTGCGGTTCATTCTTGCCGCAGCAGAAACTATTAAGAGATTAGAAATTTTCATTTAACTGAGTTTTAAACTAGGAATTTCCGAGCTAAAGTTTCCTTTTACCGCGCTATCTCGGCTATTAACATTTGCGTTATTTTATAGTGAGTAAAATGCATTACATTAGTGGGGCGAAGCCGCGGATATAAAGGTATCCATGAAGCGTCACTTTGCTGAGCTTGCAGTAATTTATGGACGACATTACTGCGCCGTACGATCTAACGCTCTAATACATTATCATTATTACATTCAATAAAACGTGCCGTCGGGATTCCGTTATGCGCGTATACAGAGTTATTATTTAAGAACATATTTTGAGTTATATGCGGCCATGTGGTGAGTTATGTGCCTTTGCTTCACTTCTGTAACATAAGAATATTTTACACAAACACTAAACATAATAACATACATTTGGGTGAAGACTTATTTTCTCTTGATTTAATAAAACACACAACGGTAACACCATCGTTCATCTGAACCTTCTGAAGTCCGCAGTGGATAGAAAATTTATCAGCACACTCTTCCTGGCATTCCTTCATAAATTGTTAGCAATTTTGAATTAAAAACACATTCTTATGAGTTTAAAAATAAAGCTACCGCAAAAATACTTATTTTGGTACGTTTTTATGTTAAACGTGAAGCGTACGTGGGGCGCGGGTCCGAACTCCGAAGCGTCGTCCGCTTGAGAGCTCTTCATGTGCGAGTAATTGCGCTGCGGTTGTTTTGTTTGCGTCCCGTCACCTCGCGACACCAATAACGATCATCTTACTTCGATTACGGTATTAAAGGAAGGTAAAATTATTTTTTTACAAAATTTAACTCATAGCGTAGAGTACAATATGCTTAACATGTATAATAATAATTGTTTTTGCAACAATGGCATTCATAGTGAGTAGTTTTTAGCCCAACTTTTACTTTTTTATACTTTTACAAATTTTTTAAAGTAAAATCGAAGAATAATGTACTTAAATACAAATGAGTATGTCATGCCATCTCCGCTTTACCAAGTTATCGTACTCTTCTTTCATATCTTTAAAGAGATATATAGAGATTATCCCTTTATAGAGTTCATCATATCATTTGTAATTTAACTTTACTGTTTTAATTGAGTTTGCTTTATATTTCCCTGCATTAAAAATAAATTGATAGAACGCATGAATAAGCCTCTCTTGATGAAGATATCGATCGCCACTCGGCGCGGCGTGGCCCGCGGCGTCATTACTATTATAAACGCGGCTATTATATACATTAAATTTATTCGTGGCGAGCGCACCGACTAGCTATCATCATAGCTATCTGCTTTTGGGAGGTACGACTTACGGAAGGGTTCGCCTCTCTTGCCTTCCGCAAAAAGATACTTGACGGCTTCCACATCTCATGGCATCATATTACAATGATTTCCATACAAATCAATAGTACCATGCAGCAAATACAGGATGTAAAATTTCAGATATTTATTGCTGAATTAAGGAAAAAATTTATCTAATTAATTATTCACGATTTATGAAATGAAAAATTAATAATGACTTTTATCTCCCGGGTAGAAATTAAATACATTCCTTTTTTGTGAAATGCGAAAAGGTAATGAATATGTTCCTGCAAATACCTCCGGACCG
>NC_052115.1:34424-41598 GCF_012273895.1 Zerene cesonia | reverse complement strand
ATGTTATTTCAACTAGAAACATGTTATTTTGTACAAAATGATAACAATGCGTGCATCTTAAGCACAATCTCATAACGTCGAAACAGAAGAAGTTTAATTTTTAGTTTTATAGCATTGAAATGCTTTATAAATGAGAAATTTTTGAAAGAATAGAAAAAATTTGATCACGAGGCAGGATTCGAACCTGCGTATCTTGCCTAACCGTAGCAACGCCTAGCCTCTCGGCCACCCGTGATCCTGCCACAGTAATCAAATTCATTCTATTTCTAGAATTTTTTTTTCTATTCTTTCAAAAATTTCTCATTTATAAAGCATTTCAATGCTATAAAACTAAAAATTAAATTTAACAAAGGCCGCGTTCCATCGATACAATATTGTAATCATTGAAATAATGTTTCGTATTGGTTGTGATGGTTCTTAATCATCTCAATAGATGGCGCGGGGTGCCCCTTAGGCACATGAAACCGAAAGAGTAGAATGAATTTGATTACTGTGGCAGGATCACGGGTGGCCGAGAGGCTAGGCGTTGCTACGGTTAGGCAAGATACGCAGGTTCGAATCCTGCCTCGTGATCAAATTTTTTCTATTCTTTCAAAAATTTCTCAGAAGAAGTTTAATAAAAAGAGATTTGATTCATTATCATCGTGTTCCCGTGCTGTGGGGCTTTGCTATTTATAAATCTTCGTTTCACCAAAATTATTCGCAAAGCGTGGCTTGGTCGGCGGTCGCGGGAACTCGTGTCGGCTCGCTCTAACTCCTTTCGTAACATTTGCACTGTTTGGTTGTGTAGTATTTAATATTGATAATTTCCAAAACTATGGACAGATAAAGTTGCAAGTGTTTGTGATGTGGAGGATCACAAAGTCTCATGTACAGTTATCCCTAAAACAGCTGAACCAATTTTGGTAATTCGTTTATCATTAGGAAGCTACATTGTTTCTGAGTGATATAGACTATTTTAATCAGGTTTTATTTCAGAATAAACTGGACAGAGCCGGGCGTGCGGGAAGTTTAGATCTAAAGCAAACGGGTATTTAAGGGAGATAAATAATCCTTTGTAATCCAGACGAATTTTAGGGTTCTACTGAAAATTTTCACATGCTTTTAGTAATTTATCAGCGTCGTTGAGAATGGAATGATATAAGCTGCTGTATCGTTACTTGAAGTGAAACTATAGGCATCATTTCAGAGTCTATCTCGTAATTATAGCAGATGTTGAATGAAGTGGAAGACGTATACAATTTTACATAATATTTTATTTATTATAATTGCACAATTATGATAGATGTGAATTGTATTAAATATATGTATTAGAATATGGACTAGCTAACATCGAAAATAAAGAAAACGTAGACATGTACAATGAGAAGTTGCTGCAGTCTAATAGTAACATGAAGTCTAACGAAAGCGTTCTCGCGATGTGTGGTGGTACGGGCGGAAGAGGGGCGACGGCGCTGTGGGCATCCAAGTTTATCGTCACCCGATAACGTCTGTCGTATTATTCTTGATGATTAAATTATTTGTCAAAATGTCCGCTAAGGCGCTATCCCTCGAGGGAGTACGCGCTATCATACTTCGATGAGTCGTTTACATTGCTTTATTCATTTTTCTATATATTCGTATATTTATAATACAGTATCTATCAATCATTTCAAATAAAAGTTAGCATGAATTAAAATAAAATATTAAATCGATTACAAATTCAGTTACAGAAGAACAATAAATCCAAGATTATTCAGCAGTAACCATTTATTTTCACCTCGAAAGTGGATATTGGCGAACTTCTATAGCTGAAGTCAGTAGATTGAATCAAAGTTCCTCTTACAAAGTATCTAATCTAAATTGCAGCACGTATCGTGTTCACTAATTTCCAAGTTCGGCTCGCTGGGGGCTGGCCGCTGCCCCGGCTCGCGTGTGCGTGTGTGCGCTAGTGTGTGTGCATGTGAGTGTTTGCATACAGCGCCGCACACAGCGCCGCGCGCCGCGCGCCCACTTGTGTTTGAGTTTCCTCGCCTCGTGCAATAGAAACTAGTATTGTATCCGTTTAGACTACAGCTTGAGGAAGCGCTCCGAGCTCCATATCATTTACAACGCTCGCAATTAAATTGTTTGAAGGCACTTTCTTGTGGTGATGGTTTTAGGTTAAAATTATTTTGTTTTCTTCAAAGTTGTATTTTTAATGTGCCGTTTAATAAAGCTTTTATCTTGTTATTGCATCATCAATATAAATGTAAGCTCGCATTGTCGTAAGCTCTTTGTGAGTGTTCAACGGTGTCATTATGAACAAATATATTCGAATGGCCTGAATATCTTTCGCGATTCAGAGAATTGACATAATACGTCTTCGAATAAAAGTTATAGAGATGGAGTTTAAATTGTGAGCACGAGCTCGTTAAAAGTATAGAGCCTGAGCGCCAGCGCCGAGTTTGTTCGCAACTTCATTAAAAAAGTCGTGTAATTTTTTTTACACGCCTCCGTACAGACAAAATAATATTTACGCGGTAATTTGCGATTGAAGTAGTTGTTTCGTTTGCTGCACATTTTGCAGCAAAAAGTCAATACTGTCTATTTTAAATACTCGCGATTTATACAAATATGAAATGTACACCATTCACTTATTTCAGGGCTGCCTCTCATACCCTTTAAAACTTTTACAGAAAGTATCTATAGTGTTCATTTTAATGATGTTATAAAAGTTATCTTTGAAAATAAGTTTGAGTGTTTTTATTATTAAAATATAATTACCCATATGAAGAAAAGAAAAAATAAAACCAACATAAGCGAGTGTAAATATCGTATATTATAGTGGGCAGGCTTCCAGACGCGCGTGCGGTCGGCTGGGCCCGCTACCGGCACGCAGGGCTAGCACTAGATATAAAGCTATATATCTTATTTATATTGAATCAAACAAGAGGGTGTGTCTTCACGTAATAAGAACAACTTTTAATGCGCACTAAGAAAGGCTTACGATGATAACTTTATGAAGTGATTAAATGAAAATAAGCGCATTATATAATATAAAGCCTATTGCTAATTATGTGTCTAAATAGCAAAAACTAATAGTTAAAAACTTCTCCATCTTGGGCGCACATTATTTACTCCCACGTGGAAACGAATATAGTGTATATTTACTACCAAAAGATATATTACAATTATGTTTCCTCCATATAAGATTTCTCCGGGAGCGCTCGTTCCTTACCATTGTGTTTGCAGGTGTGCTAAGCTGTCGACCAGGAGGACACTGGGCGGGCGCGGAGGCGTCACTAATGAGCGGTGAGGAACACCTCGCGCGGCTCCGGTGACTGCCGACACACGCCATTCCGCCGTCCTTACCGTGTACATATTGTGTAATAATAAACTTCACACGGCATTTATGTCAGCAGCAAACACACTAGACTATTTCACTCATGTATCGCAACATGACCTATCGACATTTATTTAGGTGAATGGTTTAGATTGTCGGCCGAAGGGTACTAAGGCCACATTGTTTAACAAATAATATTGCATCCAGTAAACAGCTCAATAAATACAGCGTTAAACTCATACAGCTGAATGTATTATTGTCTGACAACTAATATATGGTCCACGATTTCACTTTTTTTACAGTTTTGTATTTTGTATCTGTATGACATAAACTTGTGCATGGTTTTGATACTGATGAAACGATAAATAACGAGAGATATAACACCCTCACGGGCTTGGAAACAAGACATGAGCATACTTCCATAAGGAGGTTCACAAAGGACATCACAAAGCAAAAGATGAACCTGTGAGAAGAACACAATCAGGTTCAGTAAAATGGAAGAAAATATTTACAAACGATACTCATACCTGAATATGTGCTTGTAAAATTAAAAATAGGAGTTGAGAAAAAATCTGTGATTTAAGTCAAATGAATGTGCGATCTGCCATCGAATGTCAAAAATTTTATTCTACCCTCCTTAATTATAAATCAGACGCCTCAAATTATATAACCCAATGATTTGGTTAATAATTAATTAGTCATTAGAGCCGTATGCAAACTACGCGTATACCGCGGCGCTGTTGCAAATTGTAAATTTCGAATGACGTATGACTAAATTGAATTCCTGAAAATGTTATGATGTAATGTTTATTATAATGTTCGGTGTTCCACATAAAAAAAAATCCTCTCGTTATTACGAGTGTTTGTATTCAATACGACTTAGCTACAACAAAGGCAATTACAGAGACCAGTATTTCATTATATTATATACGTTATTCAGATGTTGCCAATCATAATTAATCTTTCATGTTTTAATAACATCCTGAGTAAGAGGCGATTCGTCTTGCCTTGTCGACGTAATTAAAAGGCAGTCAAAGAACTCCTTCATTATTACACTAACGATCATAATTACACGACATGAACACTAATAAAATCTCATTATATTGTTTCAAACAATCACTTGCTACTAAACGACCATTACACGTATTAAAATTTAATAAATATATTATTATTAAACGTGTACGGCGTACTGCGTTAATTGGGTAAAATATTTTGTTAATATTACATTTGTTGTCATGGGCCGAAAGTAGATAAAAGTATTGTTTTGGGCTAAAACAATGGAATTCTGAAATATTTCCTTCGCTGAGTACATTAAGTGCGTGTGACGGGCGAGCGGGCGAGCGGGCTGGCGGCATTAATCTCTGCCATGATTAATGTAGGACTGTGATGTATTTTCCTTAATAACTAGCTGGAGTACGTCTCTCTTAGCCCAATTAGCGTGTGAACTGTGAGCCGGCGCAGGGCGGGCTCTTCGTGCGGAATCGATAGCAAATTACCGATTACGAGCACGAGCTTGTGCACCGGGCGGCTCAAGCGTCTGGCTGTCGACAATATTTTAGCACGAGATGAAAAGAATAACAATTTTCAGACCTAATGAAGCGTGTTTTCATTGTTATTTAAACTAAATGTTTTGTTGCAAAACGCCATCGATACGGGAACTTATTGTAATGACGTCCGATAGCTAAGTGCACCTACAACTAAACGCGTCGGTACCTACTACTTCCCGATTGCAGTGTTAGGAGTTAACACCCTGTGGCTGTTTAGCATACAAATGGAAGCGGTCACAATTGCTTACCGCACAATTCATGGCGTGCACTTAAATGTGCATTATTTATATTCAAAGGCAATTTATATTCTGCATTGCAGAAGTTATTAGGTTTCTCCTTCCGGCGTCGCGGACCTCGCTCTGAGGCCCGTGGCCCGCAGCGGCCGGCGATCTAGGGCTTGTAAGTGAGCGCTCATATATGCCCATGTTAGATATCGCTTGATATTTCATTTTGGTTATCATATATGTTTACGGTGCGCTGTGACTCGATTACTGAGCTGATCGTACGATCGTACGATCTTATAATATTCATAAATTACTGTTGTACTCGTATAATATAATATTATGAAACCCAAACAATCCAAAAATATATAACACAAATATTAATAATCTTAATATATACTCCACATTTTCTAAACATGATATTATAATATTTAACAGCTGTAAATCTTAAAAAGTGAAGTCCCGTGTCCCCTAGTGGGGTATGGGGCAGATGATGTACATCCGTTTCATTGATCGATTTTCTTTAGGGACAAGTAGGTGATCAGCCTTCTGTGTCCTGCCATACCGAGACATTTTTTTTTGTGCGTCCCCACCGGGAATTGAACCCAGGACCCCTCGGTTCTACGAGTATTGGTCTATTAACCACTGTACCAAGTAGGCGGAATGAAATGGCAGGACTGTAAATCTTAACATTGTTAAAATCTGCTTCAATGCATAAAACTAAACAGTCTGCAGAATTATAGTCTAAAATCTCTGTAAAAGAGTGCGTCCCCACCGGGAATTGAACCCAGGACCCCTCGGTTCTACGCTCACGCATTAACCACTGTACCAAGGAGGCGGTCTGTAAATGGCAGGGCTGTAAATCTTAACATTGTTAAAATCTGCTTCAATGCATAAAACTAAACAGTCTACAGAATTATAGGCTAAAATTTCTGTAAAAGAGTAAAGATTTCAGCGGCAATTGTCAGTGGTGCCGTGTAAAGCGATAGCAGCTCGGCGGCTGTTGCCTGTTGGCGAAACTGCACCTGCAACAAACATGAATATTCACTACGTCTAGAGTGCGCCTCGCCCCTCACCCCGTTCCCGTCCCCCGTGCCTCGCCCCGGAGCCGCACCCCGCCTCGAGCCCCGCGCCCCGCGCCCCGCGCCCCGCGCCCCTCGCCCCGCGCCATGCCCGTACGCGGCTGTATTAACACTTAGTCTCGGCGAGCACTATTTAGCGCAATCTTTATGCTCGAGCTAAGAATGCAAAGCAAAGTAAAATAAGACAAAAAAATGCACATTTTAAGATACGCTCTGCTCTACTTTAGTGGATTTGAGAAATGCAAGTGGACACTTTTCGCTCTTGTTTTCATTTCTTTACAAACTGAAATAATTAAGAATAGAAAACGCTTCCCACGTGCCATGCGGTGTAGCATCCGCAAGATTTTACTGTGACGTACACGAACACCAGTTTTTAATTCAATTTACATGTGTTTTTCGTAATTGCCTTGAATTAAACTTCTCAATATTGAACACGTAAACTTATGTTGATGAAACAAATTTTTCTCTTTAAAATTATGTATGTGTAATAGTGTTCGCATTTGACATTTTAAATAACATTTATTAATCATAATCTGTTTGCCTGTATTTGACAGTTGAATATGTCAAATATAGATTGCGTATGATTTGGCGGGAACGATTGGCGTTGTGACTTAGCAGAATATAGAATAGGAATCCGGTGTCCAGAGATATTTATTATTTTATAAATCAGTGCCGTTGTTACGGGTGCATAAGAATAAGATATCAGATTGTTTGTTAAAAGGCGAAAACATTACTGGTAGAAGCGGTCATGTTACTATACCGATCTAATAAATAAAAATTTTATTAGAAATAAAATAAATAGTGATGACTTTGGAAACTTTTTGAATTTTAGCAATATGGCGACAGAATATGTAAAAGTCGTTGATGTAACGATGTTTATCATTCGACATGATAGTGTGAGGCTCGATAGCTAACCGCGCTACAATTTTCACCAAAGTAATGAAAGTTTCAAATTCGGATAGTTGATGCGTGGCGGTGCGGCGGTGCGGCGGTGCGGCGGTGCGGCGGTGCGGCGGTGCG
>NC_052115.1:23024-33424 GCF_012273895.1 Zerene cesonia | reverse complement strand
TAAAATCCATTATATACATAAAGCATAGTATAAGTTACATTAATAAATATTAAGAGAGATTTAATCAATAAAAACAAAAAAGGGATGTAGTGTATTGGCTGAATAAAGTGTTGCCCGGTTGTCTCGTGCGCCGACGTCACGAGTCAGTCGTAGACCGACACTCGAACGGAGCGGTTCTGTGTGAGCGATTGCGCAGGTGGCGTGGCCGTAAAGCCGTAGAACACTCCAGAAAAGAGGGACATTACAATAACCTTCACAAAACAATGAAAGCCATCAATAGAATCAGCTTACGAAATGAAAAATGTATTATTAATACAGGTGCACGGGGTGGTGGACTTGGGTATAACTCTCGATTCAAAACTGAATTTTGTACCTCATTATGATATTATTTGCAAGGCCTCGAAAATGCTCAGTTTTATCATACGGTCTACTAAATGTTATAGTAATGTCAAAGCTAAAATTATATTGTACATTTTTGTTGTAAATTTCTTCAAAATAGATTCAGACAACGCATGCTGGACGTCTCATTTTTATACAAGTTATTAAACGGGAAAGTCGAATCAATGTCGATCATTAATTCAATGAGCATTCGCGTACCTAAGAGCAATAGTAACCAGTATCTTTTTTCATTACCATTTGTAAAGACCAACGTCAGTCGCAACTCACCTCTATTCCGCTTATGTTCAACCTACGATCCTTTTGCCAAATCATGTTCAATGATAAATTAGAAAGTTTTAAAAATAAGGTTTTAAATTCTAAGTTACTTTGTTACATTCTATTTTTTTATTGTGCTGACAGTATAAATGTTAAGCATATTAAGAATGTTGTGGAAGCCTATAATTAGTACATGTGCCAGACCAGCTGTTTTTGTAATGTTTATGTATTAATGTTGTGTATATAAATAAATAAATAAGATATAGCCGTGGCTTTCATTAATTTTCTACTACAAATCACATGTCATTATGTCATGTAGTTTTAATTTAAACAATTCATTAATAATAATGACTAAATTTAACGAAAACAAAACTTACTCCTGAGTAATTAATATATCCTATTAATTATATTTAGATCACTCTATAAATGTTAGGGACAGTTTTCGAGTACAAAGAGGGACAATCTCGTTTGGCTGCGAGCTAACCCGTTAGCTAACGTGGGCGCTGGTAGGGCGCTGAGCAATCGATCAGGCCCTGAGCTGCGGAACTAATGGGGACCTCGGGACAAGGTCAAGAGTGCGCTCGCTCTACGTCCAGCTTGTATAAGTTAAAGGGTTCCGGAAAATGTCACTATTGTGAAAGCCGACGCGAACAAATATTATGATTTGTTTATATTTTTTATAATTGCCCCACTCCTCCAATTGTTTTAAGTTCGAATGTTTAAATCGTTTCACTATACATATTTACTTTGTATGATATTACGCTAATTGCGATTAATTATAATGTAAAATTCGATTTTAATAAGGTCAATTTTATTTGGTGCTGCGTAATGCTTCCTTCATGTAACGAAGAACTTTTAAATGTATAGCCGATGTCAGCATATTACGGTAATTAAATCGGAATGTTTTTTTTTATTAATATGATTATGGACAATGTTAAATAAATACTGAGTTACGTTACGTACATTAAACCACACGTCCGCGTGTGATTCCTACCCGTCTTCAATATCACAAGATAAATATTTGAATGTTGGAGTGTGCACACACGTGCACGCGTGTGTGTGCCCACCTCTTGTCGCGACACGCACCCACACAGCCACGTCGCCTCACCTCACTGCGCCGCGCCACGCCGTGCGCCGCCACTTATTCATTTTTTATTATAAATGATTTTTCCAGTTTTGACAGCTGCAGAATTGTAATTCATTTTGTTAATCGAGACTTTTCTTGTCCTTTCTTAGCCTTAAGCATTAAACTTATGGAGTACTAGGTGAGTGTAGAAAACCTTTTGTGAAATAACATTTATACAGAGAGCATGATATAAAAGCTTACAATATTATTATTAGAAAAGTACAATAAATTGAAAAGTAATTGAAAGTCGATAACCACGCTTGGACACTTGTTGCAGGCCGTGATGGATGTTGCGGCGCGCCGCCCGACCGACGTGACGTCACCAACACTTGCCGCCACTCGCCACGTTCGATATTACTACAATGTAAACGTTCACTAGATAATGCTATCTAACTAATATATCAAAATACTTTCATTATCTGCTCAACTACCTTCCACCTCAACCTTATACTGTAAAAGTCAAGATTTATATTATTGGTTTAATTTCTGTGTTGGTCTTCATGGAGTACTAGGGCTGCATTGTCCTTTCGATTTATACGACTTTGTTATATTACTTAGTATATCAAATAAATCTCTCGCTTTTTCAATTCATTTTTTCTTGTGTTTGATTTTACGCGTAATATACATTAGAAATTAAGAATATTGGGATCAAAAGTGTTATTCCAGTTGTCCAGCTATCTACAGTAGTTTTTGCGTGAAAGAGTAACAAACATACACACATCCTTCGCCTTTATAATATTAGTAGGATATTATTAACCCGACGTTTCGAACACTTTACAGCGAGCGTGGTCACGTCCACTCTCCCTGGGTTCATAAAATAATTAATAAATCGCGTTTAAAATCCGTCTAAAAGTCTTTAATAAAATTTTTTCTTAATAAAATATTGTCTGTTTACTAAAAATGCTAGACACAAGAAACACTCCCACTCATCAGAACTGACAGGTCACTCGCTATGCATTGTTATTCAAATCTTTATCGGAGAGTTGCAGGGTTGCGTTTTCGTTCTAGTTTTGCACGGCTTCACTTTTATGACTCATTTTTCATTGTTTATTAAGAACGATACTTAACTACTTTTTTTGGATTTGTAAAATATTTATCGTTTAAAAATATTCACCTATCATTTGTACCCTACTCGATCACTTCTTTGACGAAGAAAAATAACAAGTTTTTTCGTATAACGTATTTCTTATATTACTTTCACAGTAAATGTCCACTTAACGACACCTCAATCTCAAACATCAAACCGTTCCCGCTACCGCGCGTGCCAATTGTCTATTCGGAACGATATCGCACACAATATAATAGAAATATACACAGTACATAATCCAGCAAACACAATAATTTGTAGTATAATAAAGCGAAAATAACACATGAACTCGCTAAGAAAAGAAACAATTATGCGTATAATTGAGCACGAGAACTGGCGTACGTTTCTCAGCACATCCACCGAGCCTGACCCGGCCGACGGTGGCGCGGTCGCCTGTTACTAATTGTGGGAACAAAAACTCAATAGCACGTGCGTCTCAAGAGATGTAAGAGGGAAGGGAGGGGAAAGGGAACACGAGAACACATTGAGCGCTTGTTGGAGGAAATCGAATTACCTCACGCGTTACGCCAGCTTTTGTTAGCGATGTACGCGTATATTCCAGTTCCAATTGCTACACTCTATTCGGTTATGTGTTAGTTTGATACAGCTTGTTGCTACGATGCATCATAAAATTTTATTTCGAATATATTTACGTGAAGTATAACCTATATAAGCTTATCTATCACCTTATGTATCTATTAACAATATATTAATTAAAATGAGTTTACAATTTAATTTGCAATAAAAGCTTCATTATGTATTGCGTTTGTGAGAAATGAAACTTTAACATACTTTATCAAATTATTCATCAGTTCCATCAAAGATTTGTCTTCTCAGCGTGTAATTAATCCCGTCCGTCAAAATTTCGTCATAATTGAAGAGGAAAAGGGCTGTCGACAAATAAGCCATCAGCCATCAGGTCATCGCTTGTGAAATATTCGGCGAAGTCGTCACGATATCCGGCCTGCGGACAACTCTGCAGCTTATCCTCAGCTGAGCTTAGGCTCGCTCTATACTAACCGTCAACCGGCAGCTTTACATTTTGTTTATCATTATGTTCGATACGATAATTGAACAGGCGTTATCAAATAGCAAACGTATATCAAATAGCATTATTATCAATAATTTGTATTGACCACCTCTTCATTTAAACGTCAGTACAAAAAAAAAACCTTAATTTTGTCATAAACAAAATCAAAACAATGTACTTCATGTTAAGCAAGTAACGGTGTAATGGGTGGTAAGATATGGAATGGAAATTTTATCCACAAATCACCATTGACACATTTCGCGAGTAACCGTTGACGAAGCTGTGGCGTAATAAGGCAATATGACTTTTTAAAAATTGAATTACACACAATTTTCCTATTTACATTTATTTTCCACTAATTGAAGCCCATGCAGAATTACATATTATAGCCGCGTGAGTCACTTAAAAACTCTACACTTGTTCACTTATTGAATTGTATTAATACAGAACGAAAGCCAAAGCAATTTAATGAAACTCATGTTATTAACTTAATATGGCAAGACAGATCAGACACCGTATCTTAACTGCTCGAAAGATAATGAATGCGTCGAAAAAGTATTTATTTCGGCTTAACTATTTGGACTTGTTGAAATCCTCCGCGCGTCTGGCAAAGCATCTCGCGCCGCACGCGCCGTCCGCGCCGTCCGCGCCGCGCGCGCCGCGTCGAGGCCGCCGACTCGCTCGCCACACTCCAGTAATTATACTTCGGCCGCGTCTCGCTCAATCCTTTTAATGGCACTTTCAGTAATACTAATTATTTCTACAGACGTATAATTCACTCCGTTTCACGTAAACTCAGATCTTTAGTTCGCAAAGGTTCAATTGAAACGCGCTTTTGTGTAAATTCCATTAAAGGGGCCTTTACACAAGCTTCCATTTGAGACTTTTTTGAATGCATGTGAAGTTATTCTGTAACTAATTAGTCTGTAACATCGCATAGAATTTATACCGTACAAGGCTCTCTTCAAAGTAATACGCAGAGGGAAATACTCCATTCGCCATTCCAGATATACGGTTGCACATTTGTGCCAGATATAAAGCCAGAAACAAGTTTACTTTTGATAAAGATTATTTAAATATAAATGAAGTCATTCCTCATAGAATAAATATATAATGGACTTTGTGCGTCACATTTCATTCAGAATTTAATAAATGTATATCTATTTGTTTGGTCGGTCATCTTGGATTTCAAATGTCACAAATGTTGTGCTATATTGACAGACTTGTGTAAAAATATTCAATTCGACATTATTTCTTCAAAAGATTTTTGAACGATTTTCATCAAAAATGGCTAAGCGTCGCAAGGAAAGAAGCTTTCAAATAAAAAAAATGCATTGAAATCGAGCTATCAATTGAGAGATACGATGCCACAGACATACAGACTTGCAAGTTGTGTAGCATCTTTAATAATAGGCACATGGCATTATGGTTTTTCTTTAGAATGGTATAAAAACCGTTATATTGTCATGAGCCTATTGTAGTGTGAAAAAAATTGTGCATTTAATTTTATATTTAGAAATCTGGGCTTACACGTGCTTAAACTGACTACTCTTTTCGTATTGATTACAGAGCAAAGTGCGCGGGGAGAGGGACGTGATCCAATATTTGCTCTGCTTTTTAGCTCCAGCTAAGTGTTATTTGTTTTCAGCGCTATTTTATTTCAGCGCGTCGCGCTATTACAGCAGAATACACAAAGTTCATCGTTGAGGTCGGAGTACGCCATGCTCAGTCATGCGCTACGCTTCGCACGATAAGTGCTACGAATCGCATTGTACGCACGAACTACACGCTACGAGTCACGTAGCGCTGTAATTTAGCTGCGCCACGTATCCATTTGTTGCAGACGACGCAGTTGGCTGAGGTTGAACGGTTCAACCACGGCGCACCTGTTTGTTTGTACATTATATTATTATACTTTACTGACAAAGCACCCATAAATATAAGGGTCATCGTAAGTCAGTCCGGAGGTATTTGAACGAACATATTCATTACCTTTTCGCATTTCACAAAAAGGAATTTATTTAATTTCTACTCGGGAGATAAAAGTCAATATTAATTTTTCATTTCATAAATCGTGAATAATTAATTAGATTAATTTTTTTCTTAATTCAGCAATACATGTCTGAAATTTTACATCCTGTATTTGCTGCTATTGGTACTATTGATTTGTATGGAAATCATTGTAATATGATGCCATGAGATGCGGAAGCCGTCAAGTATCTTTTTGCGGAAGTCAAGAGAGGCGACCCCTTCCGTAAGTCGTACCTCCCAAAAGCAGATAGCTATGATGATAGCTAGTCGGTGCGCTCGCCACGAATAAATTTAATGTATATAATAGCCGCGTTTATAATAGTAATGACGCCGCGGGCCACGCCGCGCCGAGTGGCGATCGATATCTTCATCAAGAGAGGCTTATTCATGCGTTCTATCAATTTATTTTTAATGCATGGAAATATAAAGCAAACTCAATTAAAACAGTAAAGTAAAATTACAAATGATATGATGAACTCATTTGTATTTAGATAGATGACCTTTAAGTACATTACTCTTCGATTTTACTTGAAAAAATTTGTCAAAGTATAAAAAAATAAAAGTTGGGCTAAAAACTACTCACTATGAATGCCATTGTTGCAAAAACAATTATTATTATACATGTTAAGCATATTGTACTCTACGCTATGAGTTAAATTTGGTAAAAAATTAATTTTACCTCCCTTTGATACCGTAATCGGAGTAAGATGATCGTTATTGGTGTCGCGAGGTGACGGGACGCAAACAAAACAACCGCAGCGCAATTACTCGCACATGAAGAGCTCTCAAGCGGACGACGCTTCGGAGTTCGGACCCGCGCCCCACGTACGCTTCACGTTTAACATAAAAACGTACCAAAATAAGTATTTTTGCGGTAGCTTTATTTTTAAACTCATAAGAATGTGTATTTAATTCAAAATTGCTAGCAATTTATGAAGGAATGCCAGGAAGAGTGTGCTGATAAATTTTCCATCCACTGCGGACTTCAGAAGGTTCAGATGAACGATGGTGTTACCGTTGTGTGTTTTATTAAATCAAGAGAAAATAAGTCTTCACAAAATGTACATTATGTTTAATGTTTGTGTAAAATATCCTTATGTTACAGAAGTGAAGCAAAGGCAGATAAGTCACCACATGGCCGCATATAACTCAAAATATGTTCTTAAATAATAACTCTGTATACGCGCATAACGGAATCCCGACGGCACGTTTTATTGAATGTAATAATGATAATGTATTAGAGCGTTAGATCGCACGGCGCAGTAATGTCGTCCATAAATTACTGCAAGCTCAGCAAAGTGACGCTTCATGGATACCTTTATATCCGCGGCTTCGCCCCACTAATGTAATGCATTTTACTCACTATAAAATAACGCAAATGTTAATAGCCGAGATAGCGCGGTAAAAGGAAACTTTAGCTCGGAATTTCCTAGTTTAAAACTTAGTTAAATGAAAATTTCTAATCTCTTAATAGTTTCTACTGCGGCAAGAATGAACCGCACTGGGAAAACATTGCAAATTGGCGGCCCGTGTCACACTTATATACCCGAAATATTATTTATTTTACTCTTCAACAACATTGTACATGGACGGAAACTTAAAAGCAATAATAATAATAAGTAATTATAAAATATGGGATAGAACAATTATGACAGATAAAGCAATTCATTACAATAGACCGGATATCACAACAAGGTCCAAAAAAATGTTTTCTTAATAGATATAGCTATACCCAACTCACACAATATACAAGCCACCATTTCAGAGAAATTAAGAAAGTACCAAGATCTAGTCACGAGCAAGGGAAATTAAAGTTACTTCGAATTGGAAATCGGTTGTAATTCAAATTTAAATGAAATAAAAATATCACTTTAACCGTTAACTTAATTCTACACTTGTAATTAGAACGCGGTACAGTTCCCAGGAGACTTGCTATCGCAGAGACGGTTGGACCATTTCTGACTGTCCCGCTCCGCTTACGCCCCTCCTTGACTCTGTATAACGCTATTAGATGGCTCTGGCGGTCCAATGTCTCGACGCTTTGATCGGTTTTTAGTGTGTATCCGACAAATATAAATGTAAAAGTTTATTTCGTTGCACGCTTAGCCTAGGCCCGCGTGTAATGGGTATCCCCTCTAAAGCAGAGGAGAAAATTAAAAAAAAAAATAAATAATAATAATGATAATTAGCCCGCAGGGCACCTTGTGGCGAGGTGTCAGGGAATAGCAACCCCGCGGATCTGACTGCTCCTGGGGGAGGCCCCTGTCCTCATCTCCGGCTTGCTTTAACCGGCCGGCTAGAGTGAAGCCTGACGAGGACAGGACCCCCACCTCTGGCTTGCCTTAGCCGGCCGGCCAGAGTGGAGTCGCGAGAGCTTTTAGCTCGAAGGGTGGATGCGAAGCGTAAGTGGCGAGTGGGCACGTGATGCTGCACCCTCAAGGAGCGCGTGATCGTCGTTTAAAGTCCAGCGACGCCTCTCCACCCTTAGCTTCTCACGACATATGGCCCTTTTGTTGCTATTTTACTGCAACTTTTTAGAGGGCCCATTTGTGAGAGGGGAGTCACCGTCTGCCAATATATTTTTACTAACTCAAATGTATTAGAAAAGCAGACGCCATAGTTCCCATAGACCCAGTAACCAATCCTTTTTTTAAAACCTCCATATCATAGTATTATTATATCCCTTTCCGTTTTAGCTATAGTCCTACATCGGCCACGGACTGCAGAGGGCTGTATCTCTATGGTGCAGTTATGGGGAGGCTGCAGCTGGTGTCCCACATCACATTAAATTCTCAAAGGGCCTCTGTGTTGGACCTGTATCCCCACGTAAGCCTTCCAAAAGACCGGGTATTATCCTTCTGGTGGTACCCGAGTACTATGGAATTGGAATTAATATGGTGCACAATTTGTTTGGCGGCCTTATCACTTAGAAGTGATCTCTTTCAGGCAACCACGTATATACCGTATGTTTAGTTCAACAAAAAAAGTAAAATTTGGCTATTTCAATATAAAATGTATTGGCAAATTACTATAAAATGCTGTAAAACGTATCGATTGAAAATTAAAGCACCTAATTTTTTACTGTTACATCTAATACTACGTGGCTACGATGCGCTACGACGTGCTACGATATCCTACGGAGGAATTACTTCTGCAATGATGCCATTTATATATGCTCCACAAAGCAAGATGCAAATATATTTCTAGTATAGTCGCCTGTGCGCCTGACGTCACGCTGTCACACCGCACGTGACGTCACACTGACGTGACCTGATCGTAATAATTAGCCAGTCTCATTAAACACACATGCTGCGGACACAACACAATTTTATTAACTTTCAAGTTTATAGCGACATTAAGTAAACAAGGATGTTTAAAACTACATTAACGGTCATAGTTTGAGCCGTTATTTTGTATAAAAGTTTCATATTGCATTAATAATTCGGTAATAGCAAGCTGCGTGAGGACAAACTAAAATCGGTGCTCAAGGGATGTAATGTCAGCAGCATTGCACATGTCTCAATGCTGTTCAATTGAATACAATATACAAAATGTACTGTGCCACATGTTTCGAATCAATTGCATCTTATGGATTTTTTTAAGGAACCCATATTTGAAATCTTAACTAGAGAAGGAAGTTGTAAAATTTGATTATCGTTTTCGCTTTCGAAATTCGAAAGATCTCAAGTGTCAATTTCTATATTTCTTGTGTAACAACGGTCCAGGTTTGACAAAACGTCGCAAATAATCAGAGAAGGGTCTTTCAGGCCTTTGAAGCGAAACAAAGAGCGTCGGGCCTTGACACCATGATATCTCACACGTGCCTACACAGAGGACAGCTAGCCTTTATACGCAAAGCTTCCTTTGTGCAAGTATAGCAACAGCATCCCGCTACCATGTAGCGAAATCAGTGAATCGATCTCTCAGCTCCGATTAACAGCGGCACATCGGAACAGTTTAAAGTGGAATTCAGCGAGAGGCATAAATAACAAGTTGTAACAATATATCGCCGTTCGAAGTGGACATATAAATGTGTCGTCCGCACGAGCGGCCCGAGATAAATGATGGAGCCGGACACGAGAATTGCTCTAATGAAATTTTATCAATCACCCTCCCCCCTGCCCCCGCCCTTGCCCGCCGCCATCGCCCCGCCGCCTGATTACACAGTACAACGATAAATGATCCGCCGGAAAAATGTACAAACGCGTTTACTTCTTTGTGAACAGTCACTCCATAAGCGGAAGCGCACGAGCGGCGCGAGAGGCGCGAGGCCCGGGGCCGCGCTCAGATATACATGCTGTATGTAGCAATATACGTCTATTAGCCGAGTAAAATGAGTCATTTCAATCATTGAATAGTAAACACAAGAAAATACTATAGAATATAAATTATGATATGTTATTTCAACTAGAAACATGTTATTTTGTACAAAATGATAACAATGCGTGCATCTTAAGCACAATCTCATAACG
>NC_052115.1:15341-22024 GCF_012273895.1 Zerene cesonia | reverse complement strand
CGCACCGCCGCACCGCCGCACCGCCGCACCGCCGCACCGCCGCACCGCCACGCATCAACTATCCGAATTTGAAACTTTCATTACTTTGGTGAAAATTGTAGCGCGGTTAGCTATCGAGCCTCACACTATCATGTCGAATGATAAACATCGTTACATCAACGACTTTTACATATTCTGTCGCCATATTGCTAAAATTCAAAAAGTTTCCAAAGTCATCACTATTTATTTTATTTCTAATAAAATTTTTATTTATTAGATCGGTATAGTAACATGACCGCTTCTACCAGTAATGTTTTCGCCTTTTAACAAACAATCTGATATCTTATTCTTATGCACCCGTAACAACGGCACTGATTTATAAAATAATAAATATCTCTGGACACCGGATTCCTATTCTATATTCTGCTAAGTCACAACGCCAATCGTTCCCGCCAAATCATACGCAATCTATATTTGACATATTCAACTGTCAAATACAGGCAAACAGATTATGATTAATAAATGTTATTTAAAATGTCAAATGCGAACACTATTACACATACATAATTTTGAATAGAAAAATTTGTTTCATCAACATAAGTTTACGTGTTCAATATTGAGAAGTTTAATTCAAGGCAATTACGGAAAACACATGTAAATTGAATTAAAAACTGGTATTCGTGTACGTCACAGTAAAATCTTGCGGATGCTACACCGCATGGCACGTGGGAAGCGTTTTCTATTCTTAATTATTTCAGTTTGTAAAGAAATGAAAACAAGAGCGAAAAGTGTCCACTTGCATTTCTCAAATCCACTAAAGTAGAGCAGAGCGTATCTTAAAATGTGCATTTTTTTGTCTTATTTTACTTTGCTTTGCATTCTTAGCTCGAGCATAAAGATTGCGCTAAATAGTGCTCGCCGAGACTAAGTGTTAATACAGCCGCGTACGGGCAAGGCGCGGGGCGAGGGGCGCGGGGCGCGGGGCGCGGGGCTCGAGGCGGGGTGCGGCTCCGGGGCGAGGCACGGGGGACGGGAACGGGGTGAGGGGCGAGGCGCACTCTAGACGTAGTGAATATTCATGTTTGTTGCAGGTGCAGTTTCGCCAACAGGCAACAGCCGCCGAGCTGCTATCGCTTTACACGGCACCACTGACAATTGCCGCTGAAATCTTTACTCTTTTACAGAAATTTTAGACTATAATTCTGTAGACTTAAGTTATATGCATTGAAGCAGATTTTAACAATGTTAAGATTTACAGCCCTGCCATTTACAGACCGCCTCCTTGGTACAGTGGTTAATGCGTGAGCGTAGAACCGAGGGGTCCTGGGTTCAATTCCCGGTGGGGACGCACTCTTTTACAGAGATTTTAGACTATAATTCTGTAGACTGTTTAGTTTTATGCATTGAAGCAGATTTTAACAAGTTAAGATTTACAGTCCTGCCATTTCATTCCGCCTACTTGGTACAGTGGTTAATACGTGAGCGTAGAACCGAGGGGTCCTGGGTTCAATTCCCGGTGGGGACGCACAAAAAAAAAAATGTCTCGGTATGGCAGGACACAGAAGGCTGATCACCTACTTGTCCCTAAAGAAAATCGATCAATGAAACGGATGTACATCATCTGCCCCATACCCCACTAGGGGACACGGGACTTCACTTTTTAAGATTTACAGCTGTTAAATATTATAATATCATGTTTAGAAAATGTGGAGTATATATTAAGATTATTAATATTTGTGTTATATATTTTTGGATTGTTCGGGTTTCATAATATTATGTTATACGAGTACAACAGTAATTTATGAATATTATAAGATCGTACGATCGTACGATCAGCTCAGTAATCGAGTCACAGCGCACCGTAAATATATATGATAACCAAAATGAAATATCAAGCGATATCTAACATGGGCATATATGTGCGCTCACTTACGAGCCCTAGATCGCCGGCCGCTGCGGGCCACGGGCCTCAGAGCGAGGTCCGTGACGTCGGAAGGAGAAACCTAATAACTTCTGCAATGCAGAATATAAATTGCCTTTGAATATAAATAATGCACATTTAAGTGCACGCCATGAATTGTGCGGTAAGCAATTGTGACCGCTTCCATTTGTATGCTAAAAAGCCACAGGGTGTTAACTCTTAACACTGCAATCGGGAATTAGCAGGTACCGACGCGTTTAGTTGTAGGTGCACTTAGCTATCGGACGTCATTACAATAAGTTCCCGTATCGATGGCGTTTTGCAACAAAACATTTAGTTTAAATAACAATGAAAACACGCTTCATTAGGTCTGAAAATTGTTATTCTTTTCATCTCGTGCTAAAACATTGTCGACAGCCAGACGCTTGAGCCGCCCGGTGCACAAGCTCGTGCTCGTACAGCTGCTATCGATTCCGCACGAAGAGCCCGCCCTGCGCCGGCTCACAGTTCACACGCTAATTGGGCTAAGAGAGACGTACTCCAGCTAGTTATTAAGGAAAATACATCACAGTCCTACATTAATCATGGCAGAGATTAATGCCGCCAGCCCGCTCGCCCGCTCGCCCGCTCGCCCGTCACACGCACTTAATGTACTCAGCGAAGGAAATATTTCAGAATTCCATTGTTTTAGCCCAAAACAATATTTTTATCTACTTTCAGCCTATGACAACAAATTTAATATTTACAAAATATTTACCCAATTAACACAGTACGCCGTACGCGTTTAATAATAATATATTTATTAAATTTTAATACGAGTAATGGTCGTTTAGTAGCAAGTGATTGTTTGAAACAATATAATAAAATTTTATTAGTGTTCATGTCGTGTAATTATGATCGTTAGTGTAATAATGAAGGAGTTCTTTGACTGCCTTTTAATTACGTCGACAAGGCAAGACGAATCGCCTCTTACTCAGGATGTTATTAAAACATGAAAGATTAATTATGATTGGCAACATCTGAATAACGTATATAATGTAATGAAATACTGGTCTCTGTAATTGCCTTTGTTGTAGCTAAGTCGTATTGAATACAAACACTCGTAATATCAAGAGGATTTTTTTTATGTGAAACACCGAACATTATAATAAACATTACAACATAACATTTTCAGAAATTCAATTTAGTCATACGTAATTCGAAATTTACAATTTGCAACAGCGCCGCGGTATACGCGTAGTTTGCATACGGCTCTAATGACTAGTTAATTATTAACCAAATCATTGGGTTATATAATTTGAGGCGTCTGATTGATTGAAATTAAGGAGGGTAGAATAAAATTTTTGGCATTCGATGGCAGATCGCACATTCATAACTTCATTTGACTTAAATCACAATTTTATTCTCAACTCCTATTATATTTTTTAATTTTACAAGCACATATTCAGGTATTAGTAACGTTTGTAAATATTTTCTTCTATTTTACTGAACGTGATTGTGTTCTTCTCACAGGTTCATCTTTTGTTTTGTGATGTCGTTTGTGAACCACCTTATGGAAGTATGCTCATCTCTTGTTTCCAAGCCCGCGAGGGTGTTATAACTCTCGTTATTTATCGTTTCATCAGTATCAAAACCCATGCACAAGTTTATGTCATACAAATACAAAATACAAAACTGTAAAAAAAGTGAAATCGTGGACCATATATACCATACCGTGGACCATATATTAGTAGTTAGACAATAATACATTCAGCTGTATGAGTTTAACGCTGTATTTATTGAGCTGTTTACTGGATGCAATATTATTTGTTAAATAATGTGGCCTTAGTACCCTTCGACCGACAATCTAAACCATTCACCTAAATAAATGTCGATCGGTCATATTGCGATACATGAGTGAAATAGTCTAGTGTGTTTGCTGCTGACATAAATGCCGTGTGAAGTTTATTATTACATAATATGTACACGGTAAGGACGGCGGAATGACGTGTGTCGGCAGTCGCCGGAGCCGCGCGAGGTGTTCCTCACCGCTCATTAGTGACGCCTCCGCGCCCGCCCAGGGTCCTCCTGGTCGACAGCTTAGCACACCTGCAAACACAATGGTAAGGAACGAGCGCTCCCGGAGAAATCTTATATGGAGGAAACATAATTGTAATATATCTTTTGGTAGTAAATATACACTATATTCGCTTCCACGTGGGAGTAAATAATGTGCGCCCCAGGTGGAGAAGTTTTTAACTATTAGTTTTTGCTATTTAGACTCATAATTAGCAATAGGCTTTATATTATATAATGCGCTTATTTTAATTTAATCACTTCATAAAGTTATCATCGTAAGCCTTTCTTAGTGCGCATTAAAAGTTGTTGTTATTACGTGAAGACACACCCTCTTGTTTGATTCAATAGAAATAAGAGAAGCTTTATATCTAGTGCTAGCCCTGCGTGCCGGTAGCGGGCCCAGCCGACCGCACGCGCGTCTGGAAGCCTGCCCACTATAATATACGATATTTACACTCGCTTATGTTGGTTTTATTTTTTCTTTTCTTCATATGGGTAATTATATTTTAATAATAAAAACACTCAAACTTATTTTCAAAGATAACTTTTATAACATTATTAAAATGAACACTATAGATACTTTCTGTAAAAGTTTTAAAGGGTATGGGAGGCAGCCCTGAAATAAGTGGATGGTGTACATTTCATATTTGTATAAATCGCGAGTATTTAAAATAGACAGTATTGACTTTTTGCTGCAAAAGGTGCAGCAAACGAAACAACTACTTCAATCGCAAATTACCGCGTAAATATTATTTTGGCTGTACGGAGGCGTGTAAAAAAAATTACACGACTTTTTTAATGAAGTTGCGAACAAACTCGGCGCTGGCGCTCAGGCTCTATACTTTTAACGAGCTCGTGCTCACAATTTAAACTCCATCTCTATAACTTTTATTCGAAGATGTATTATGTCGATTCTCTGAATCGCGAAAGATATTCAGGCCATTCGAATATATTTGTTCATAATGACACCGTTGAACACTCACAAAGAGCTTACGACAATGCGAGCTAACATTTATATTGATGATGCAATAACAAGATAAAAGCTTTATTAAACGGCACATTAAAAATACAACTTTGAGGAAAACAAAATAATTTTAACCTAAAACCATCACCACAAGAAAGTGCCTTCAACCAATTTAATTGCGAGCGTTGTAAATGATAAGGAGCTCGGAGCGCTTCCTCAAGCTGTAGTCTAAACGGATACAATACTAGTTTCTATTGCACGAGGCGAGGAAACTCAAACACAAGTGGGCGCGCGGCGCGCGGCGCTGTGTGCGGCGCTGTATGCAAACACTCACATGCACACACACTAGCGCACACACGCACACGCGAGCCGGGGCAGCGGCCAGCCCCCAGCGAGCCGAACTTGGAAATTAGTGAACACGATACGTGCTGCAATTTAGATTAGATACTTTGTAAGAGGAACTTTGATTCAATCTACTGACTTCAGCTATAGAAGTTCGCCAATATCCACTTTCGAGGTGAAAATAAATGGTTACTGCTGAATAATCTTGGAGTTATTGTTCTTCTGTAACTGAATTTGTAATCGACTTAATATTTTATTTTAATTCATGCTAACTTTTATTTGAAATGATTGACAGATACTGTATTATAAATATACGAATATATAGAAGAATGAATAAAGCTATGTAAACGACTCATCGAAGTATGATAGCGCGTACTCCCTCGAGGGATAGCGCCTTAGCTTACATTTTGACATATAATTTAATCATCAAGAATTATGCGACAGATGTTATCAGGTGACGATAAACTTGGATGCCCACAGCGCCGCCGCCCCTCTTCTGCCCGTACCACCACATATCGCGAGAACGCTTTCGTTAGACTTCATGTTACTATTAGACTGCAGCAACTTCTCATTGTACATGTCTACGTTTTCTTTATTTTCGATGTTAGCTAGTCCATATTCTAATACATATATTTAATACAATTCATCTATCATAATTGTGCAATTATAATAAATAAAATATCATGTAAAATTGTATACGTGTTCCACTCCATTCAACATCTGCTATAATTACGAGATAGACTCTGAAATGATGCCTATAGTTTCACTTCAAGTAACGATACAGCAGCTTATATCATTCCATTCTCAACGACGCTGATAAATTACTAAAAGCATGTGAAAATTTTCAGTAGAACCCTAAAATTCGTCTGGATTACAAAGGATTATTTATCTCCCTTAAATACCCGTTTGCTTTAGATCTAAACTTCCCGCACGCCCGGCTCTGTCCAGTTTATTCTGAAATAAAACCTGATTAAAATAGTCTACATCACTCAGAAACAATGTAGCTTCCTAATGATAAACGAATTACCAAAATTGGTTCAGCTGTTTTAGGGATAACTATAGACTGTACATGAGACTTTGTGATCCTCCACATCACAAACACTTGCAACTTTATCTGTCCATAGTTTTGGAAATTATCAATATTAAATACTACACAACCAAACAGTGCAAATGTTACGAAAGGAGTTAGGGCGAGTCGACACGAGTTCCCGCGACCGCCGACCAAGCCACGCTTTGCGAATAATTTTGGTGAAACGAAGATTTATAAATAGCAAAGCCCCACAGCACGGGAACACGATGATAATGAATCAAATCTCTTTTTATTAAACTTCTTCTGTTTCTACGTTATGAGATTGTGCTTAAGATGCACGCATTGTTATCATTTTGTACAAAATAACATGTTTCTAGTTGAAATAACAT
>NC_052115.1:1916-14341 GCF_012273895.1 Zerene cesonia | reverse complement strand
CACCGTTTACACTAGTATTGGAATACACATCATCCCAATCCAAGGACTGAATGCGCTCATACAATTCATTATAATCTGGTTTACGGAAATTTCACGTAGTATAAGACTTAATACGGTAAGTATTACGACTAGTCGCAGGGCAGGTAACCGGTACCATGCAGAGAGAGCATCCTAAATTAAACAATACAAAAGTTAAACCCTCCAATACTTTTCTTTATTTATAGACAAGGGAGAATATTATTTTATTAGGTATTACCTATGCTCATTGCTATAATATATACGAAAGATTAGGCACCTCACTGATGCAGAGACGGCTAGACTGGTTTATTTTAGCTACTTCCATAGCATCATGTCTTATGGAATTCTATTATGGGGCAGGGCAGCAGATATTGAAATTATATTTGTATTGCAAAAATGGGCCATACGCTCTATATATAAATAATAAATAATTAATGTGCTCGGGACTCTTTAAGAGTACTGGTATCCCTACTATACAGTCACAGTAAATATTTAATAACATTTTACCCGTGCACAATAACATCGACTTACATACAAAAGTAGGAGAAAGGCGTTGTAATGACACGAGGAACAGCATTAAAACTGAAATGCCTGTTTTCCGGCTTGGTAAAGTAAAAAAAAACATTTACGGGATAAGGTATACGCTTTTATAATAGAATTTCTCAAAGTATTAAATCGTTTAGTAGTGTTATATTCAAAAACTGTATTGAAATTATATTAGTTCACAGAGGCTACTATAGCATTAATGAATATATGGAAGATGACAGTCCATGGAATGTTGTCGCTTAAAAATCACAGGACAGTTCTTTGGCATCATTGTTATGTATCTACATATAACATATTATATAGAATTAAAATGATGAAAATTTATATTATTTTAAAAGACCAACTACAGAGTTCTTGCCACCTCTTCTCTGTAGAAACTGCATTCCGAACCGGTGGTTAATGTTAAAACTATGTAATGACTATTCAAAAGTACTTCTATAAGAAGTCTAAACGAATAAATAAATGTTTTGATATTGAATGTTTGAGTACATATTATATTACTTATGGTATATTTTATTATATTATGCTACATTTATATACTATCAGCAAAAAATAATTCGTGAATCGGTTGAAAACCCACGATAATCTGAAGAATGATCAGAAGATCTGAAGAATCCAAAAAATATGTCGAATTGAGAACCTTTTACGTTTTTTGGTAACGTCTTTTGAATAATGTACAAGGATCTGTTTTCTTCGATCCAGTTATTACAGATTTCCAACTTAGATATTGAGATACCTTATTCGGATATAAAACATGTGGTGTATATATTTTAATATTTAGGTGTATAGTGTATATTTAAAAAGCAGTGGTAGCTCAGTGGGTAGGACCTCGGACTTAAAATCGACCAGTCGGGGTTCGTGCCCAGGCGAGTGTGCAGAAAATAAATTGATTTTTCTATTTATCTGCGCATGTGTAACATCACCACTGCTTAAAACGGTGAAGGAAAACATCGTGAGGAAACCGGCATGTCAAAGAATCAAAAGTTCAAAGACATGTGACATCTGCCAACCCGCACTTGGCCAGCGTGGTGGATTATGGCCTGAACCCTCATAGGAGGCCTGTGTCCCAGCAGTGGGAACGTATATGGGCTGATGATGATGACTGTATATTTAATAAGCGAAGTATCAAATTGAACTACGTGTAATTTGTAGATACAGTTTCTCGAACATTTTGAGTTGATTATTATACAAGTTTGTATTTATTTTAGAATTTTCTAGATCATTCTGTTATTTTGTTAGTTATTCTGCCATGACACTATTAAGAAATAATTTCAAAATTGTCTGGTAACTAAATAATATGCTAGCTGTATATCATAAAGAAACCTAACCACTAACCTAACCAGCTGATGTTTAAGAAAAATATAGAAATAGGAGATCGACAGGGGCTGGTGTGTAGAAGTTAATTCTGAGGTTTTTCTGGTGTCAGATTATATTCCAACGGCTTGCCGTCAACAAATTAAAATTTACCGATATATAATGCGTTAAATTACATGTAGTATGCGAGTTAGATGAAAATTTAACGGCGTTTAAAACTTTATAACATTTATCTTACATAACTTACTATTTATGTACATTTAATGTGACTCAAAATAGTTTTGGACTTACATCGTTTCATATTCCAAAATTGCAGAAGTTTAAATTTCCTCTTTTTTAGATTAATTTTTAACAAGATTTACTAGTGAAGCAATACTTTTTAATATCAATCGCACCATTCGTCAAGACATGGTTCATCTTGAAAGGGTTAAAAGTTGAAAATTCGAATACCAATTGGTGTTCAAAACTTTGTCATTCAAGAAGTTTAGGTGTGATGGCCTGCTCATTGTAACGCTGCACAATTCCGCATGTGAGGTGTTGCGGGGCGGGCGAGGGGGCGAGGGTGCACGGGGGCGCAGGGGCGCGTGGCGGCGGGCGCCGGCGGCGAGCGGTCGGCGCGGCGCTCCGGCAGTCACCGCGCTGACGGACGTCGGACGGGCTGTCGCCGGTCACGGCTTCCTCCCTCCACTTTCGGAACCACGTAACTGAAGGCCAACGCGTGCATAACATGCTGTGTAACCAAACTGTTCTTATAAAATTCGTGATAAAGTTTAGTGCTACGTGAACTTTGTGTGAGCGATGTGACGTGCCGAGTGATTTTGTCACAGCGGACTTCGTGTTATTGTTATGTATGTTAGATGTTATTTCTCATGTCAAAACGTCTCATATTGAATTAAGGGTTTATTAATAAAAACTTGCACTTTCAAAATACTGTTTCGATTAGGTATATCCTTCGCAATATAAGACATACGCATAATATTGTATGTATGACCAAGTGTAAAATTATAACAAAAAGCTTTTTACGTTTTGTATCTCCAATTTTGATGGATTTTCACAAACAGTTTGATGTAGTTAATGAACCCTTGTGAGAAATTGGCTACAGTATTATGATTTATTTTTTTACCCTGCACTGGAAACATAGTCGTTTCAAGTCACAGTTTATTTTAGTAGATAAGTAACTGCAAGTTTAACGTTGCAAGACTGACCGAGAGGTCTTAGGTTCTATAATTGGCTGCAATTATGTATTATGTTATTCTTATTCCTATAATATGTTAATAATTCTGCTATCATATCAAGTTAGATAATAAAGACATAATGTACCCACGTGAAAAATACCTATCTTGAAATAAAGAGGAGTACGGTAAAAGTAATAGTCGGTCGGGTTCTTACTGAAACTATTGTACGAAAAGTTTATATTATTTTAAAGTTTATACGAATACCTCGCGTAAACTTCCTTAATTGTATGGGAATAAACCAAGGGGCCTGGAATATCCAGGCCGGTATTAGGGAGATGTAAATTTTGAAATACAAGTTTTGTTCTTTATGTTAACTATTAAGTATAATGTGGTGAGGCTCGTCAGGCTGTCGGCAGATGTCGGCGGCTGTCGGCGGCAATTAGCGCTGCAAAGAGATAAATCACTTCAAAGGAGCTGCCTCAATTATGTGCTTCTTTGACTTAATAAGACAAATGTTACAGTTAATTATTCTGTATGTCGTACTCATTTTCGAGAAATTTATGCATGATAACTTCCTGAATTTTTAACATGTTCACGTAAAAGTCAAAAATATATAAGTCAAAATATTTGTAAAATTAATAATAATTTTTTCTAAATCTTATGCAATCTTACTTGTTTGGTATGCATATCCCGGGTATTCACTTATCGAGGATGGGTGACAGCAATGCTTTCATAAGTTTATGTTATCCTCATCAGGATCCCCAAGTTTAAATGATTTCCTTGCGAATGCTCTATAAGAGCAAGTGATAGAATATAATTAATCTGTTTTTTTTTTATTGTATTATTTTAATTTGACTGTAAATTGAATCGAATTATCGTGTATTTTGTGGGAGCGTTGTGTTTTGTGTGTCGATACCACACGATTCATTCTCAATTCAATTGTATTTATTGTGTTGTCACTTCATAACTTTAAACGGGGTTATTTTGATGATTCTTTTTTATTTAAAAAACTAGTGCTCACCAGGTTGTCCCATTTAAATATGGTGTCCTTCTGAGCTTTTTGTTAAAATAATTATTTATGTAAGTAAGCGTGTTTAATACATAAATCGACTACCCGGTGATAGCTCACTTGACCAAGCTATTAATTAATGAATTCCTCCAGAGTCCTGAGTCCAGCAAAGAAATTGATATGAATTTAACAAAAAGTGCGCGACCTCAGTGCTGTCCAGAGGCAATAGTCACTGTCAACTGAGACTTAACTTTAATTAATCGGCTGACAAACGGGTATCGGCTATAAGCGGATAATAAACAGTAACCAGACTAAACCTACAGCAAATACTACGAACAGTAAGGCAACTAAGCCTTTTCGATTATATTATTACCATAATACCGTTAAAGCAACAGAGTTGTTATATTTGTATGATCAATTAACTCTTTGAATGCTTAACGAATTAACGTTAACTGTGGTGATCCGCTAATAGCATTGAAAAACATACTTTACAGGTGAAACTTAAATGTTAAAAAAAAAACTATTTTAATGGATTTTTACTGACATTATAAGTAGTGCCTGGACGACCGAGCTTTGCTCGGTATTTTTTTTTTTGTTTTTTTATTCGCCAATAGATGTCAGGAAGAGTCATAATAAATTAGGACTACTCAAACGCCTCATTTGTTAAAAAAGTAAGTTTAAGTCGATAAAACAATAATATGACATTTTCTGAAAAAGATTCCTAGCTAGATCGACTTATCGCCCCCGAAACCCCCTATATACTAAATTTCATGAAAATCGTTGGAGCCGATTCCGAGCTTCCAATTATATATATATACATATACATATAAAAGAATTGCTCGTTTAAAAAAATAAGATATATCATCCCAATGAAGCCAAATTCAAGCATCCAAATACTACGCAATAAACTCGTGGGATTATTAAAGATCGCAAAATGATAAATATGCGAATATGCAATTGTATGAGATGTCCTTGGACAGCCCTTTAAAACTGAAACAAAGAGTTTTTTGCTACAATAAACTGATGACGAGATAAGCATCTAGTCTTTTAAAAGATCACATTTCTTCGAAAATCCTTGATGAATAAAAAGGTGATTCATAAGAGCCGCGGGCGAAAAGTTAGTATTTATTATTCGTTTTCAAAGAAAATATTAAATAATACTATATGTATAATGTATATCACGGAGAGCTTGCGACATTTTTCAACTTGGCGGCAGATTTTTTAAGTTTTAAGGGATACTATTATGTACGGATAGCATTGTGTATGTATTCCAAACGATAAATCGTTTTGATGTCATATATGTCAAAAATATACAAAAATAATGACATATCCTATCCTACTTAGTATTATAAATGCGAAAGTTTGTAAGGATGTGTGTGTGTGCGTTTGTTGCTCTTTCTCGCAAAAACTGCTGAAACGATTGCAATGAAATTTGGTACGTAGACAGCTGGATAACTGGAATAACACATAGGCAACTTTTTATCCCGATATTCCTACGGGATACGTACTTACGCGGGTGAAACTGCGGGGCGCAGCTAGTAATTTATAAAACCAGATACAGATTTTGAATGTAATGAAGTATTGTTATGTGATTGATAAATGATAACGCATCTTAATATAAATAAAAATACTTGACGCAAAGGCTCAAAGCTATAAGTGTGATAGTTTCTAATTAAGTGAACCATAAAAATATATGGATTGTGGAATGGTTAGTCATAGTCTAATAATAATGAATCTGTACGGATTCATCGTTGAACGTGTTGTGCGGGGAGACGCGGGAAGAGCCCGAGTTACAAATGCCATGTTGCTAGTAGCTCGGGAATCTATTTAAGGGCTGCTGCGCGCGTGTTTTACTTGTTACGTGTTAAACTTTCAAAAATGATATTTTTATGTTGTCGTTTTAAAAACAAATCATAAATAACTGAGTTTAAACAACGATTATTAGGTTGGTAAATTAGATGTATTATAATTTTTTTTTGCAGTTGCTTTCTAGGTTATTCGCACGCAACCCTGAGAGTCACGATCTGACCCGCATTTGGCGGAGTTTTTAAACAGAAGATATAAATAATCTCATCCCCTGTATAAAAATGAATACTGATTTTCGTGGTCACGATACTTCCTGCAAGCTTCTAAGCCGCGCGCGCGTCTTGAGAACTAAATCGACATGACCTTGACCTGCCACCTTTTACGCAGCTTTAACAATACATACGACACGACCTTCACAGTTAATTAATTTTTTCGGCCTGTATTATTCGAACTCAATTGGTTTTTAATGGTTTTTTTACCAAATTAGATTTACAGAATTAGATGTGTTATGTCACTTTAATTGTTTTTAGCAAAAATCAGCGCTGCGCATTACGCGTAGCACATGCTGGGTAGTTACCCTTTTAGCACCACACCGATTAGTTATAAGTCTATCTTTTCATTATACGTTCGTTAACATTATGTGGTGTTAAATAATCATTCAAATCACCCGGTAACAAGTATGGATAGCTCCTCTAAAAATATTTCGTTTAAATAAAATATAGCCTATAAGTTGAACCTAATATTATTCTATCACTATATACAATTTTGTCACAATATTTTAATGGGGTTTTATATGATTGACTTGCAATTGAAACAAATTAATAAACAGACGTACAGAAACAGAAAAAATACTAATATTGTGTTGGGTTCTATAAAATATCTGTACTGCGCCGCAATTACTATTTATATTATTTTTTAGTTTCTAAAAATTCTTCTTTTTAAATGTTTCATTTTCAGACAATGTCTTTTTAATGTTTTATCCTCTGTACGAGTATATTGTATAGATGCAAGTTTACGGGCGTTGCGGCGAAGTGTGGTGCAATCACTTGTGATTCGAGTACACAAATATGATCATTGTATTGACACAACGCTAGCACATTGAAGCTAATTGATTTACGAATGGTATATTATGTGCTGCTAAAGCCAATCAACCGCAAATTTGCGAAACCGTCGCTTGGTAAAGAGCTCTATTAATAATTACCGACCTATTACATAACTTATTTAGTCTTCGATATTAATATCGTATAGAGGAATGATTTGATTTGTTTGTAGTAAAATAAACTCCTAAATTTTCCCCGAGTGGTACACTCGGGTTTTTGTTGTCTCTATTCCGGGTTAATTAAGGCACATGTTAATGTACATTAAAAAAGTAAAATACTACATGGGCGTAGCACATAAAATTTAAATTAATATTCTTTGAACAAGTCCTGCGGACTCGTGAATACCCTTTTTCTATGAAGAATTCCAATTTTCACCTTCCCTGCTATCCAATATGCAATGCTACTTTAGTAATGAAATACTAACAAAAAAAAAATTAAGCTGCGATGGCAAATTGATGACGTGATGTTTGAAGTTTAGCCCTTGGTGTCGCAGAAGTGTGAATAGAGAGTGAGTAGTTAGCGAGCGGCGCTGGCGGTGGGGGCGGCGTCGGCGGCGGCTCGGCGCTGCATTAGCGTCAGCCGCGGACTTGTTGCCAGTTTCGATTTTATTTTAACCCAAATAGCGAAGTAGGTCGAATTACTTTTTGCTTTCTTTTTGGGGACGGTTTTATGCAATTCCGACATTTCGAGTATCATGAAGGTTTCGACATAAAAAGGGGTTCTTATAATCGTAAAGCTAAATATATTTTGTATATATCAGCGGATACGAATTGGTTTGACTAAATGAAGAGGAAGCCCGGCTTTATTACAGTTTTGAAAGAAAGAAAGAAGAGACGTTTAATGGCATGCCACACAGTAAAATTACAAATAAGTTTTCAATATAAGGTAAACATAAAAAAAAGAAAATATTCAATGACAATCTTTACATAGACACATGCGACATGGGGTCTGCGCAACATAAAAAATGGTCAGCACTTGGTGATATTCCATCCATCTATATGTTTACTCAACTTTAAAGTTACTTAATGTTGGTTTCTTATCGATTATTAAGTTTATGCTGAAATATGAAATTTGTTTTTAAATTAATTCCGCCACGCGATGACAGCACTAAGGTTAATTCTTATTAAGTGTAATATGTAACATAAATAACGTAATTTTGATATGTTCCAGCGAGCATGCAGTAGCAACGGCTGCGGCCGATGGCGCCCGGGCTGCTGCTGGCGCTGCTCGCCGCTCTGCTGGCACCCGCCGGCACCCTGCGTATGTTACATTATAATTTCAGACTTTCACTCACTTAGAATAAATGATAATAATTTTAATTACACTTCGTTAATTCTACTAGACCGCAGCCGTCGCGAGTCGAGCGAGTCGACGACGAGTTTCGGGGTTGGCAGCTTCCACGTGCCGGCGCCGCTGAGTGAGGCGGAGGCGGCAGCGGAGGCGGCGGCGGAGGCGGCGGCGGAGGCGGCGGCGGAGGCGGCGGGCGTGCCGGCGTGGCGCGAGCTGTGGTACGCGTCGCTGGAGGCGCTGCACCGCGAGCCCGTGCTCAACAACACGCAGGAGGACGTGCTGGCGCAGCTCGGAGGCCTTGCCTTCCTGCACTGCCCCGTCCGCAACCTTGGCGAACGCGGAGTGAGTCACCTCTTGTTCTTTCAGAGTCTTACCGATTATCACCACGTCTATTCGATTCAAACATCTACAAAATATACACAATGCATTGAATACGGAAGCAAATAAATATAATTACTTCACCTCGTAAACTTCATGTTTTAGATATCCTGGGTGAGACGGCGGGACTGGCACATCATCAGCTCCGGTGTCTTTATGTACACCAACGACGAGCGATTTCAGGTTAAATATAATTTTGATTATTTTCAATCGATTATCATATAGCCCGCAATACAATTGTTACATGCGACCAAACTCGTGTCACAGGTACTGCACAGCGAGGGGTCCGACGATTGGATCCTGCAGATCAAGTATGTGCAGAAACGAGATAACGGCACGTATGAATGTCAGGTTTGTCGCCGACTTCTTCCATGTTCAAGCTGCCTGCTCCCATGTTTTAGATTAAATAAAATAAAATGTCATATTGCAATATACATATTACCTAAATCTTGAACTTCTTTCTTACAACTTTGCTTATATTATAATGTCAAAGACGCGCTATAATCCCTTCTTACCTAGATACTAATATTTTAAATGCGACGAACCACTGAACCGATTTATGGATGAAATTTGGTACTAAAATAGCTTGAGAAAGAAAATCCCACAGGAATGGGATCTTTATGGGTATTCGTTTGATTACGCGAGCGACGCCGCGGGCGAAAACACATTTATATTATAAAACGCATTATCCACTTTACTTCAAATAAAAATAAATATGTATTAAAATATTAACTGTACGATACTCTGCTATTCAGATACTACTGTAACTACTATAATATATAATAACATATATATATATATATAATAAAGAACCCCACGAATTAAATTCAATACAGCGACACCTAAACTATACCACATTTCGAGTGTAGACCGGTAGTGAGATAACCAATTTGATGACGCAGGTGTCGTCGGGCGGCGGCACGCTGTCGCGCCTGGTGCACCTGCACGTGGTGGTGCCCGAGGCGTTCATCCTCGGCGCCGACGAGTACCACGTGGACGCCGGCTCCACTATCAACCTCGTCTGCATTATTGAGAAGGTAAGCGGTGGATACGACTTACAACGTCGCTCTACTGAGCAACAATACTTGCCAGTGCAAGTGTGCCAGTTCCGCGTTCGTGTACAGTACAGAGACCGTGTTCAGACAAAGTTCGGTTTTGGCTTATAATATAACTTATGTAAAAGTTTATTTGTTACATTAACTGAACGTGAACGTGTCGCTTAGAGTCCGGTGCCGCCGCAGTACGTGTTCTGGTACCACAACGCGCGCATGATCAACTACGACGCGGCGCGCGGCGTGGCCGTGCACACGGCGCCGGGCGCGCGCACGCAGTCCGCGCTCACCATCCGCGCCGCGCGCCCCGCGCACTCGGGCAACTACTCGTGCCGCGCCGCCAACACCGAGCCCGCGCACATCTACGTGTACGTGTCGGAGGGCAGCGACAAGATGGCGGCCACGCTCAGCCGCAGCGCCAGCGTGGCGTGCCGCCGCAGCACCGCGCTCACGCTCGCGTCGGCCGCGCTGCTGCTCGCCCTCCTCTTGACCTCCACCCCGTACCGTGCCGAGTGTCAATACTAGCGCTAACAACTAGTCGTCTTTGCATCCTCTTCGAATAAGAGCATTCCTCTGTCTCATATTATGTGACTTGGCTTTAACATTATTATTTCGAAATATGAACACCAGAATAATTATTGAGGTGACGAAATATGTACTCTCTAGGATTATGGTAATATTGAATCTTATTTTTGTTTGTTTATTTGTAACGAAACGCAAAATACATCTTCGTTTTCGTTTTGGTCATCGTTTATTATCAGAGCACAGGTCGAGACATATTTTATATTAAATGCGTCTTTCTCATAATATACATAATTATAAATATTAACTATAATGAAATCAGAAAATTGATACAATAAATAACCTCAAAAATGTACACCCAAGCTATCCGCCGCGGCTTTACCCGACCGGAAAGAATGACCAACAAACAAACGCACACACAAACACAATTTCTCATTTATAATATTAGTAAGAATTGCGCCAAAAAAAAATAAAGCAGCTGTAAAGTATACTCATTTTTATTTTAATTTTATCACTAGTTGTGTGGATAATATGTTGTGGACAAAAAAAAACAATTAAGTTACGTTAACGTTGTGAAAATGTATTAATATTCGATGACGAATTTGTGAACTTCACTGAGATTATTATAATTATATAAATTTTGCTCAATGTAAGTTGATTAGGTGTACACAGTATAGTTATTGTCAGCGGAGAGCAGGCGGGGCCGCCGCCAGCGCCGACACATCTGCTATTGATTTGTTACTTGTGTTATTGTGTTATCTTAGCATTGCTGAGAATTACTAGATTATTTAATAATTATAAGGTTAAATTAATGAATTAGTTAAGATATTTATATAGTTGGAATTAAATCCAACTAACTCTACAAGTAATTTATAATAGTTCGAACCCTATTTGTTTTGATTAAAACTGATGAAACGTCTGTAAGTACATGTAAATAAAATTATAGATAAATGTCGTTTATTATAATATTAAAAACTTTCCTAATGTTTCAGGAATTTTAACTGTTTTCTTAAACTCGAAATTGTAATATAAAATAATAAATGATTCTGTTTTCTTATATTGTCTTATTGATTTGACTAACTGTTGTCCGCCATCTCGTGTGCGTGAGAAGATTAATATTTTAATATTTATTTTATAGCTACCTCAAAAGATGGCATGTATGACATCAGTGACAACAATAAAGCTTTTGTATGAAAACTTTTAAATGAATAAATATAACTATGTTATCATATATAAATATAGTATAACAAGTACAGAATGATGGACGAAGAAACAAGTAATTACAAATTATTGCCTTGAATTCAAATTACTTTTTTTTAATATTGTAATATGGTAAAAAATGGTTGCCTGTAAAGTCGGTTTTACGGACGAAGATTTTACGTGACAACGTCTTTTTCTCGGTAGAATATTTATTGATATGAATATTATTAAATTGCACAATAGGAACAAGGAATTGAATGAAAATAAGAATTGCACAAATTTTAACTATAGAAAATATATTTTGTTTACTAAAAAAAACAGAGACAGAGACACAAGCACGCGCCGATTCAATGCGCCTAATTCTCTAGTGCTGCGCGCGCGGCGGACCGATCATAGTTCGGTGACTCATCGTAACGTTACCGGGCGTTACACTTTTTCATGAGTGCCTCCGAGCCGCAACCTAATTTAAGACGTTGTCACGTCAAAACAGCAATGATTGAATACGATTACCGAAAAAATATCCATGTATAAATTAAAATAAAATAAAATAATATAATCCATGTATAAATTTAAATAAAAAATAGCCATATTTTTTTTTATTTCGGACGGGACTTCCCTTTAAAGTTGTTCATTTCAAAACATAAGAGCTTCGAAAGAACTAACTTTATTTAAACCCACACTTAAAACATTGATGACGGAAACGGCAATCTAACACACAAATAAATCCCGTTAAAAGTAAATCTAAGTACAAGTTCTTAAAACAACTTCACATTGCACTACATAACTCATGTTGTACATTTATTCCTACTTGTGTACATATTACGCAAAATGTCTAATGTTCCGCCCGATCCAAATAAAGGCACAATTAAGATGGTATTTAATTATTTCATAAGAATGCTTCAATATGTATTATTTCTTGTTTTTTTTTTGAAGTGACACTTCTTTAGAATCGTTGTGATTTCAAACCTGATGCAACGGAAAAACGACAGGTAAGAGACACAAATACAAAAATGTG
>NC_052115.1:0-1816 GCF_012273895.1 Zerene cesonia | reverse complement strand
ATACTCACAAATATACCTATGTTTCAGCTTAATTTTGATTTGGAGGTGACGAAAAAATGTAATGTAAACAAATTATGTAATTACAGCATTTATATTTGTCATATCTTCATATACTTTTAGTTATTCTAAGAAAATGAGTCCGTCCTTAAGCTTAGCTTTGAGAATATATTTTTTAAATCTAAATCAAATTCCTGGTTTGAGGAAGCAAGTAACATTGTGGGTACAGTTGTAAGATAATAATATTTTGTTCACTTTTGATGTATTTTTAAGCTCATAAAATAAGGTTAAAAAAGACGTTTGTTTCTATTATGTTTCATGTACGAGTGGGAAGCCGGACCTGCGACCGTCATCTTATTCCTCTTTGTGTTCCATATTGCGGGACATTTCTTGTCATTAAGAGAAAGGAAATAAATAAGGTTTTTGGTAAAATGTGTTGGTTATCATTTATTTGATGAGCAACATAAGGACCGTAAATATATTTGAGAGTTGTGCTATTTTATTATGAGATAAATAAGATTGTATTTACTCTCGACCTAAAGCAGACAATGTATTTATTTATTTATTTTAAACACTTTATTGTGCTGTCAACATAGCAGAAATAAATACAATAATACTTATGCTAAAACATACAGCCCAAAAGGCGCCCGAATCACTTACAAGTATAGTGTAGTGTATTATAATAAATGGAGATTTTATGAATTTTAACGATTATGTCATCTGATTCTCTGTCTGTACCCGCTTCAGTTGTACCGTTGTAGTATATATTTACATCTCCTATTTCACATTCTAGGATTGCATAAGAGATTATATAGTATACACTATATGCTTCTTATATAATAGAGCTATGTTATATATGTTAAGACTAGGAAGCATATAATTAATTCATTGAAGTCCTAATCACTTAAAAGTAATGTATGTGTGACGTTTGTTCGCCAGTTACGCAGATTGTGGTAGAATTCAATTATTCTTTCATCAAGAGGGGTCGTGTGGACGAGATTGCGCCATCGTCGATTTAATTATTCCGCCGCCAAGAGACCCCGAGGAATCGTTTGGTTCCTCCATACGTTCTGAATTAAAACACTCGAATATTTTAAAGTTAAGACTTAATATCCGATTTTGAACAAACCTCACTCACATGCTTATGTGTTGTTATCTTTTTATGTTGATTGAATGGTTTGCAAAGTAAGTCCATCGATCAATTGCTTCGTTATATAAACACAAACAAGGAAGATACAAACCCTTTCCAAAACAAACACAGAAAGAATGTTGAATTATTAAAATTCTGTGAATTAATACCGCGGTCGGCACCAAATAAATTGAATTCTATTTTTGAATATTTAGCGTGGGTTGCAATTGTTATTATATTTAAAGCATTTATTTGAGCGTACTGAGTCAAATACGATATATATATATATTATACGAAAACACTAGAACTATATAGAATATATCGTTTTTAACCAAAAAAATCTATTAAGAAATTAAAGAGGTTCTATTTAATGTTTTTAGAACCATCTAATTACACACCCGAACGCCTCGTTAAATTATGTAATTAAACGAGGCGTCTACGTGTGAATATGTATTCCCGCATATAATTTTTTTATCTCCCGGTGACTTGTATGCATAGTCAGCTAAAAATGGGTGTTAACACTGTGTAAAGATATGAAGAAATTATCATTTCGGCTGTAATTTGAATGAACAAAAATTCTTTATTGCGTAAAAAATTAAAAAATAAGCAGTCTTACAAAAAAAGGTGTGTGTGCGATTCACACATGATAGAAGTGAAACTTCAGTAAATCGACAAAAGAATGAATAAAAT